>NW_015160250.1:40113-54554 GCF_001447785.1 Gekko japonicus
ATTGGCAACAATAGTTCCCCAGGAGCCCCATCGTAAATGCACCAAACAATTCCTAAAGATTTTCCAAAACACTACTCTGTTGATGAATTGCAACACTTTGAAGTAGCACCAAAGCTTTAAGATCTCTCCAGCTGTCACCTGGAGACTGGCAACAGCTTGTCTGGAGTGTGGGCAGTATGGCATTGTATCTGTCTGAGGTCCCCCTCTTCCTCCTCCTCCTCAGATCCCACCCTCAGCAGGCTTCATCCCTAAAATATCCTGGAAGTTTCCAACCTGGAGTTGGCAACCCTATGTCCTGGAGTTCCAACCTGGAGTTGGCAACCATCAGCCAACCTTTATCTGCCTGTCTGTCTTAAGTTTTACAAACTCCCCCCCCCCACAGCCTCTGCCTAGGGAGCAGCTGACATCATTCTCCTCTCCCAACTGAAAATTCCAACTGCCTTGCGGATGAAAGTCACAGCGCCCTTGGGGGGGGGGGGGGTGAGTTTGAGGTGTGGAATGGAGTGTGGTCCAATCAGCTTCCATATGAAAATGACCTTGGAATGCTGGGCGGGACTGCACAAAGCAGCCAGTCAACCCAGACAGTGTCTTCTGAGTTGCAGTTTTTCCGGCCCAACACTAAAGGCGGGCATTTTAGAACTTTGGCACCCACTATTCAATTATATATAAGGAGAGATACACCATCAGTCTAAGTAGATGACAGTACGCATGACAGAATTATGGTCTAAAAAGTATTCATCCCTTTATGTTTAAAAACCTGGGCAGGGCCATAGACCTAAATATTTGCTTGAATAACTTTCAAGATTCAAATCTGATATCTCTAGGAAGATTCTGTGTATGATAATTCTGGAGAGCTGCTACCAATTAGAGTAGATGGTACTCTATTATTAATTCTTCCCCCTTTTGTGTTCTGAAGAGATCTCTAGCCATTTGTCAATATGTCAGGTGGAAGGACGTCGGATTAAGGTGCTAAGCTGAGGCTCTCTCTCCACCAGTGGCATACCAAGGGTGCGGCAGGGGGTGCGCTCCACCCAGGGTGCAGCTTGAGGAAGGCTCTTGAAGGAGGGCCCTTGAAGCTAGTGTCATGCTGTGTCCAGATGAATGTCTTTCCTTTTATTTTAAGATAAAGTTTTGACTGCAGCTACTAGGGGCACAGATTTCCCTTTCTCCAAGACGGAAGCAAATTTGCTTAACAGATCATACAATCGAGCCAGCATGCTGATAGCTGCTACAGTAATTGCCAGCCTGCAGATCATTGTCTCCAAGAGTCTAGCCTTCCTTCCTTCCTTCCTTCCTTCCTTCCTTCCTTCCTTCCTTCCTTCCTTCCTTCCTTCCTTCCTTCCTTCCTTCTAGCTCAGCCAGATCATGCAAAGCAGTAATTGGGGAGTTGCAGCAAGTGTCCTCCTCTTAATTTCTCTCCATCTTTTCCACATGTTTCTCATTCATTTCTGTCTCCTTTCAACTAATTTTTTTGTGTCCCCCTCCTATTTTTTATTTTCACTTCTTGATCTCAAGACCTTTTCATCCCTGTTCTGCTTGGTGCCAGAATGTATTTAAGGGTAGTATAGTAGCAAACCTTTGTTAATATTATGAACAGAAGGCACTGAGTTTGCTGGGCACTATACATTGCACTGGTTCTGCTGGGCTTCCAACCACCCACCCCGACTTGGACTGTGATTCTGTGCTTTACATCAGTTGGCATTGCCACAATGACACTAGATTTGCTGGGCAATGTCCATTGCATTGGTTTTGCTGGTCTCGCAAAAATGCCTTCCATCTTCAGTTTCTACTGAAAAGATTCTCTGGTTTGACTTTAGTCCTTTGGAAACAATGGAGGATAGGTGCATCTTTGGGGCGGGTTAGTGCTTTTCTTAACATCCAGTCTGGTGAAGCTTGTGATCACTATTTTCTGTTAGTACAAAGGCTCCTAACTCTCAAAAATGCCTTGTAGTTGTTGGGGATGGTCAGCTCTTGGGCTTCAAAATGGAGAACAGAAGCCCTCCCAAGTGCCTGCTCAGAACACGAGTGGTGTGATGGATTTTTTTTTAAAAAAATTGCTGTCCATTCACAGTTGACTTATGGTGACCCTGTAGGGTTTTCAATGAAAGACACATTCAGAGGTGGTTTGCCATTGCCTGTCTCCATGTAGGCCCTTCTTCGCTTCTGAGATCTGACAAGATCAGGCTATCCTGGGCTTCTCCAGGTCAGAGCTAGGCGGAATGGGACTGGCCTGAGATCACCCAGCAAGCTTCCATGGCACAAGTGGGGATTCAAACCTGTATTTCCCAGACTCTAGTTTGAAACTTTAATCACTACACCATGCTGGCTCTTGTGATGGAATAGTGTGTTGGAATGTGATATATATTTTTTTACTGGCATGCATTTCTTTTCTGGCTGTTGAATACAAAGTTTGGGTCCAGTTGCACCCTTAAGACCAAAATTTGTTCTGCTGTTTCTACCTGAATCTATTTTCTGGCCATTGTTATTATTCATTTTATTTGATGATTATTACTGAAAATAACTTTGTCATATAGAGGAGGGGCCCTGACCTGGATAGTCCCAGGATAGCCTGATCTCATCAGATCTCAGAAGCTAAGCAGGGCCGATGCAGAGGCAGGCAAAAGCAAACCACCTCCAAAAATCTCCTGCCTTGAAAACCCTACGGGGTCACCATAAGTCAGCTGTGACTTTATAGTAAAAAGAGAGAGAGAGAGAGAGAGAGAGGAGAGGGTGTTAAAAATTATCCACCTTGGGCGCCAAATAGGCTAGGTATGCCACTGGTCTCCACCTTTCTAATCACACAACAATTACTATTCAAAAACAGGCTGCTTGGATGGAGTAAAGGATCTTAATTTCAAACTGGGAGAATGAGAATTTCAAGCAAATTTTCCTTGCTTGAATTTTCAAGTCAAAATGGAATTTTTTACAACTGGGGACCCTGGGAGAAACTTGCAGAAGGTGGAGGGATTCATCTTCCTGCTCCTGCTTCTTGCCCACCTTTTCTGTCTCCAGTGTGTGTGTGTGGGGGGGGGAAGCTTTAGCGGCAGAAAGGGAGGGAAAAGAGAAAAGCCAAAACAGTAACAACTCCTCCTTTCCCTAGCTACCACCACTGTTGCTTGCCTACGTTCAGTCCTGTGTAGGTGAGAGAACTTGGGAAAGAAGCAGCAGTGCCTCCAGCCTCTTCTGGCTGCGGCTGCTCATTGATTTCACTTTAACTTACATCCAGATAAGCCACGGTCGTAGTCTTCATGTCTTTAAAAGAATTCTGTAAGAAATCCTGAATGTTTCAGCTTGGTAGTAGTTCCATTGATGACATTAGACCTCATTAAGAGTAAAGTGATTTCAAGAAAAAGACTCTCAAGATTTCAAATAAAATGAGAAGTGATTGTCTGTCTGAAATGTGGAAATATATGAGGGGGGAAAGTTTTAAACAATATATTTAAATAAGTTGGTTTATGCACACAAACTTATATTATCTCAGGAGATATGGATATATATGAAACATAGGGGGGAAGACTGAGTGAAAACCACTACTTGATATTTTTCTGCAAGAACACAAATCCATGTAAATAGTTACTTCTAAAACTTGAAGTTTCACTTTGGATTATTATTTCCTCACTCTTGCTTTGCCTTCTTTTTGTTAACTGAACCTTTTCTGGGATAGGGGTTCATTAGTGCTAAGCAAGGAAGTGGAGAGTCCCTTTTAAAAGAGAATTAAGGTACTGATGCATGTGCATAACAGGAATTCCATCTGACATCCCTGGAAGTCTCTTTAATACAGTTAAGTGTGACGCAAGACCTTAAAACGAGAAGTGATTATATTTTATTTTGAACATTGCAACAAATAAAATGAATTTACAATGTGAGCATGAAAATATATACACTCAGTGCAGTACTTTTTATTGTATAATATGGCTCAGTTGAAATAAAAGCTAAGCAAGCAATTCTTTCAGTAAGAGCCGATGCTTAAAGGCAGACAAAGCAGTTACCTAGGATGGCCCAGTTTATGAGGCACCTGGTAGGCCTGCACTGAATCTTCATGGTGGGGGTTACAGTGGACCAGATTACTGCTTCAGCAGATCCATGGTCAGACCACCATGCCCTGAAGGCCCATGTGAATTTGCCTGCTTGGGCGGTGAGTGTATTTTAGCTCACCCATGGAGCCTGATGGACCCTCTGCGGCTTCAGATGGCCTTGTGGGATCCAGTGCCCCCTGGCAACACATTAGATGAGCTAGTTGAGGATTGGCATGGCTGACTCTCGGCAGCCTTCAATGAAGATCGCTCCCAGACGCCCTCTGCAACCTTGCTCTAGGCTGGCTCCTTGGTTTACCCAGGAGCTGAGGCTGATAAAGCGAAGGCTTAGACGGCTAGAGAGACAGTGGCAGCGTGCTCGTGACGAAGCTACAAGAGCATCATATAGGATGTTTATGAAATCCTATGAGATGGCAGTCAAAGCCACGAAGAGGAAGTTCTACACAGCCATGATTCCATTTGCAAGCTCATGTCCAGCCCAATTGTATAGCAGTATTCAGTCATTAATGGCTCTGCCACAGGGCAGGCCAAGCATTAGGGAATTGGACATTGGCTGTGAGGCTTTTGTGAGCTATTTTGCAGATAAAGTCTTATTGCTCTGCCGCGACCTTCCTGCCACAGTTGAGACAGTTAGCAAACTCAAGGCTCCATGCATGTCTTCTAGTCTGATTTTGGATTATTTCAGTCCACTAGAGGAAGTCGACAGATTGCTCTTAACAGTACGCCCAACCACGTGCAGCCTTGATCTGTGCCCTTCATGGCTCATTAAAGCTGGCCATGAAGGGTTTCAAGGTGCCCTCAGGGATATTATCAACAAGTCCCTCTCTGAGGGGCTGTTCCTGAGGGCTCTCAAGGAAGCAATGATCTGCCCTCTCCTAAAAAAACCATCCTTGGATCTGGCTGAATTGACAAACTACCGGCCGGTTTCCAATTTGCCCTATTTGGGAAAATTAATTGAGAGGGCGGTGGCGATTCAGTTGTAGAGCTTTATGGATGACACTTCCATGCTAAATACCTTCCAGTCCGGCTTCCGCCCAGGCCATGGGATGGAGACGGCACTGGTCGCCCTCACAGACGACCTCTGGAGGCATCTGGATTGGGACACGGTAAACCACCAGCTACTGGCCCACCACCTCACCGACATGGGGATTGCCTTGCAATGGCTCGTCTCCTTTCTCTAAGGTCAGGGACAAAGTGTGGCTCTCGGGGAGCAATTGTCCTGAAGGCACCCACTGATCTGCGGAGTGCCTCAAGAGGCGATGCTTTACCTGATGCTATTTAACATCTATATGTGCCCCCTTGCCCAGATTGCCTGGAGGCATGGGCTAGGGTGTCACCAATATGCAGATGACACCCAGCTATAGCTGTTGTTGGCTGGTCAGTCCGACTCTACCCCAGAAGACCTGGACCGGGCATTACAGGACATGGCTGGATGGCTTAGACTGAGCCGATTGAAATTGAATCCGATGAAGACAGAGGTCCTGTGCCTAAGTCAGAGTGGATCAGAGATAGGGATCCCACTACCGGCATTCGATGGGGTGCCATTGGTGCCAGCGCCAAAGGTCAGGAGCTTGGGAGTGCTCCTGGATGTCTCCTTAACAATGGAGACCCAGGTAGCAGCCACTGCCAAGGCAGCCTTTTACCATCTTCGGCTGATTAGGCAGTTGGTTCTCTTTCTCGAACGCAATGATCTGGCAACAGTGATCCATGCAATGGTCACCTTGAGGTTGGGCTGCTGCAATGCACTCTACATGGGACTGCCCTTGGCACAACTCCAGAAGCTGCAGCTGGTGCAAAATGCTGTAGACAGGCTGCTAATGGGTCTCCCCATGTGTGAGCACATCCAGCATTGCACTGGATGCCAATAGCATACCGGATTCTCTTCAAGGTGCTGGTTTTGACCTTTAAAGCCCTTTATGGTCAGGGACCTGCCTACCTGAGGGACCACCTTTCCCCACATGTTCCCCAGAGAGCACTACGGTCAGGGTCACAAAATCGTCTGGCTCCCTCTGGTCCTAAGGATGTCAGGCTGGTATCGATTAGGACCAGGGCTTTTTCTGCAGCAGCTCCAACTTACTGGAATGAGCTTCCAGATGAGATCAGGGCCCTGTTGGACCTTGCACAGGTCCACAGGGCCACAAAAATGGAGTTCTTCCGTCAGGCATTCACGTAAGGAGCCGCGTTTTACCATTTATGCCCTATACCAATCCTATTTCCAGCCTGAGCCCGCTGATAGTGGATGTACCACTGAATACAGTTTATTACAGCCATATCGCCATCACTACGTTAATGATTTTAATAACTTATTGTGCATTTTATATTAATATCTATAGTGTTGTTTTATCTATGGTTCTTGTGTAAGCAGCCCTGAGCCTGCTCCAGCAGGGAGGGTGGGGTAAAAATCAAATAAATAAATAAATATTCTATCATGTTTACATGTGCTCTAAAAAGTGAACTTTTAACACAGCCAAACTGATGAAAAAATGCTGGGGAAACTATTTATGTCACCAACTACTTGCATTATTTCAGGCTGTGACGACCCCTTATCTGGGGAGGTCTGGTTTCCCTTTAAAGTGTTCTTTATGTTTTGTTTTACTGTGTATATCCGGCTGCCACCAGGAAATTTAAGGCTTTCCCAACCTGTATACTATACTATTTCTATCACTGGGTAGGTAGGTCGGTTTTAGGCTTTCGAGGTACTAATGTGGTCCTGGGAAGTATTTCTTTCAGAACTGGTATCTTAAATAAAAGTAGATTTATTGATATAATTCGTAAATAATATGGTAGTACACTGTAGCTAGGAATGGGTAAATACTAAACAATTGCTTTGATATTTCACACACTTTTCTCTCTCACTGTCAGGGATCTTGGCATGTAACTTTGTAACACTTTTTTCCTTAAGGCCAATTACGTTTACTGTTTCACTATAGCCTGTCACTCAGACTTTATATTTTTCTCTTTAACTTTACTTTCTTGTTTCATATACATTCAACTTTTCTTCATACACAGAAATAACTCCTAAGCACGCACAAAACTGCTTCTCTCCCAGACTTCAGAACTAACAACAACCGTCTTTATCAACTGTCCAACCTCTAAATGTCACTCCTGAAGGACATACCCATTCATCCACTTAGAAACACTTTCTAAAACCCCTCCCCCTCTCTGTCAATCACCAATCACACCACACTTGTCTCTTCAAGCACTCTAGTCCATCACACAACCATGCAACCAAACTTTTAAAGAGACACACACACATATAAAACAAGGAATCATTACACAGGCGTATTTCAGAATGGATGACTCCCTCACAGACTGAAAGTGTACATTCTCAATGTTGCTGTGGGTTCTGGACATAACGTGTTCTTCCTTGCACAGTACTGTGAACCATATGATCCTCCTGGGCTTAATCAAATGGTTGGTTTATTGATATGCATATATATGCAATGCATGTACCTAGTTGCATCCATTAGTCTCCCTTATGTTTTAGAGCAATGATGACAAATTAAATGGTATTCTCAAATATCACATGAATAAAATTTGGGATCCTGTGGTATCCGGATGACTTTAGGTAACACCTTCCACATCCCAAAATGCTCCTCCTTGTATTTGGCATGACTAACTACAAACTTCATCCATGAATGATCAAATAAAGATTGCTTTCTTTCAGAATCCTACATTGGAGTGCAGGTTTTTGATTAAGGAGCCGCACAATACACCGAGGAGTGTCCCTGTGCCTTGGTTTTAACACCCTATTCCAGCCTGTGCTTGATTTACCACCTCACCACCACATAATAGTGGAGAACTGAGCTACTGTGAACATAGGTGGAACATCATTGGAATATACAGCTGCCTAAGTCATTTTGTAAATAATCGTGCTCTCACTTTTATTAACTCTGTTCTAATGTTTCAGGACGATTTTAAATGATCGTTTTATATTATGTTTATGATTATTTTGTGTTTTATGTGAGCCACCCTGAGCCCGTCTCAGTGGGGAGGGCGGGATACAAATTGCATAAAATAAATGAATAAATAAATAAGTAAATAATATTTTTGTGCACGTGAACTCTTGCAGTGCTATTCCAGAACTGTACTACAGGAGCAGGCAAGCAGCAATATGTTATCTAAACATCTTTGGAACACTTCCTTTTTATTTTATGTATGTTGGCTATCACCATCCTGGCCCCCATTTGGCTGCTGGAATCTTCATGCAAGATTGATGAATACCTTGGAATGGGCACTCTTAAAATTATTGGTGGTGTTTGTTCAACTTCTTGGCTTGTTGTTAAGGAGGGTTTAAATTTCCACCAAAAACATTACCCTTTTGAAAGGATCAAAGCTGTCATCTAAAGGTAAGCCATGGCTCCAAAAGGGGGGGGGGACTTTTTATGATGGGCACAGCATAGCATGATCCCTTTTCTTCAATCAGCAGGTGATCTCCCAAGACATGATTGCACTCTGCCTCACAGTGAATAATGCCTCCTATAAAATGGCAGCTACCATTTCCTTCATCTGGGACAGGGATTTACTAAGGCATGAAGCAGATTGCGCAAATTACCTCTTTTCCAGTGGCAACTAACCACTAGACAATGAACATTTTAAAGGAGATGAATATTTTCATCTCTTCAACACATGGCCTGAAATAACAACAAAATATAAACCTTTATTAAGCATTTATTCAAAAGGCCAGGTATGAAGGTGAGCTAGAGTGGGTGTCATGTCTGCATACCGATGGCCTTCTGAGATGGATTCATACCTATGTTGACCTGGATAGGGTCAGATTGGAACCTGCAAGAATAGGTAGGTAGCAGCCTATCAATCGTCCCAGGATCCTTCTCACAAGAAATTAGTAGAATCATCCAAGAGCAGTTACCCAATTACATGTGAAATCCAAAAACCATCTCAAAAGTCAAGTTCTGAAGGAGGGTTAAGAACATGGATCAAGAACACAAATGAGGTTCAGCACCATATCCACACTGAAGATCAGCTTACTTGTTATAGATAATTGATAGTACCTTGTTCCATCTAAACACTGGAGGGCTTAGATACTGGACTATTTGCACAGCAACCTTAGCTAGAAAAGGAATGTCAAAAATAGTTGGTGGTGATGGTAATATTTAATCAACTTTATTAGTTACTCCTATATTACATTTGCATTCTTTGGGGGGAGGGCTGCAAAGACTTGAAGGAGACTCAGAAGAACTTGCAGGGAGGCATCTCATCCCCCACACACTATTTCTTCTACCTCTTCCCTGAAAGCCTCCATAGCCTCTCCCCTTTTTCTGCTTCATTTTCACCCACCAGCCAATCTATCTTTATCTGCTTCCCCTTTCAGTCCCCCCCCCACTCCCCCTGGCAGCGTCTATCCAGAAAACTATGGCCGAGTTGTGCAGTGTTATCCACCAAGCCCAGTTACACATTGGGGAACCTGCAACTACACCACACTACTACACCATTACACCACACTGGCATTCATGGGATGGGCTGCTGTTGAACAGTAGCAAGCAACTGGTCCTGAATGACTCAGGCGATATATGTGGTAGCATGGCACCTGGTGGTTGCTGCCAGTCCTGGCCCCAGTGAGTCCTCCTTCAAAGATGAAAACAGCCAGGAAAGGGCCCTGCACCCTTACCCTGCCTTTTACTGACATAAGCCAAGGCTTGAGGTCTGGCAATTCTGCTCTGGTTGCCTAGAAACAGCCTCTAAGAGGACATTCTTTTCTTAAAGCTACAAATGCTGCTTCTATTGTTTTAGGGGCAGTTAAACCCTCAATATTATTATCATCATTATTATTACTAGGAATAAGGTCTATTGTGGAAATAAATACAACGAACTCTAGAAAGAGGTTCTGGGAGAGTGCCCTGGCCTTGGGCACTCAGTGTCAATTTGCTGTGGTGACCTCAGCAGGGTATAATGATACCGAGTCCACCATTTTCTCCAGAGGAACTGATCTCTGCTACCTGGAGAACAGTTGTAATTCTGAGTGATCTCCAGCCCTCACCTGAAGATTGGCAACAATGATTTTCCCCAACAGGCACTACGGCGAAATGTATTTTAACTCAGCACACATTCAATGACTCCCAACAACAACAGCAAAGTGTTTAGAATGTTAGAGGAAAAGGCCAATCAGGCTGCATATGCAAACAACCTCTGTGTTCTGACTGGCTATGGGGGGGGGGGGAGGAACAGCAAAAGGTTTAGAATGTTGTAGGTGAAACTCAAGCAATGCAGCCAGTGGATAGGGACAGCTTCTGAGTCACATTCAATGACTCTCAACAACAACAGCAAAGTGTTTAGAATGTTAGAGGAAAAGGCCAATCAGGCTGCATATGCAAACAACCTCTGTGTTCTGACTGGCTATGGGGGGGGGGGGGGAAAAGCAAAAGGTTTAGAATGTTGTAGGCGAAACTCAAGCAATGCAGCCAGTGGATAGGGACAGCTTCTGAGTGACATATCAGGGAGCCAACTGATTTGGGAGTGTGTGGAATGTTCAGGAGAGTCCATGACCAAAATACAATTATATATAAGGAGAGCTTATATTGTCACAACAACAATAATAATAATAGCCACAATCCGATATCTGACTAGTAGGTGGTGTTCTGCAATTTGAGATCTAGCCAAGTTCTTGGGAATTGCAGATGTATCTTTGCACGATTCTTGTTGTTCAAAGCGACACTGTCTTCTGTTATTTGCTTTATCATCATCATCATCAATTTCAGATTTTTCTGCAAACCTGGGCTTTTTTCAGATTTGTAAAAAGATCTAGCTTGTTCATGGTCCCAATTTCTATATTTAAATATCCACAGATTTGCCCATGGTGAGAATTAGATATATTGATAATGTCCTAACACTCTCAACATTTTTAAAACAAATAATGAGCACTGAAAACCATTACTGTATCCAGCTCCCCCCACCCTTTTGTCACAAGCAATCGGTATTATATATCATACTGAGTGACATTAAATACCAATGGAAAATATGAGGGTCTCATTGTGCTCCTAGCTCTTGCTTCTGTGCCAAAACTATACATAAAAGTTTTAGGAGGGAATACAGTCTCTTAAAAATGTTAATGACTATCTTTGAGAAACTGGCATTAGCAAAGCAGGCTTACTTCTGAAAAGAGTGTCTCCCCTCCAGAAAATGTTCTTTAAATACAAATATATACAACTTCCACTTACTTACAAAACTTTAGAGCATTCCCTGGAGGAAAACAGGGCATACTTCCAAAATTTTCTTGGCAGTCAGCACAAAGAATTCAGCCCATCAGTAACAATTGAAAAATAGCCACTTTCAGCAAAATGAAAACTATCCCAGAAAGGTGGAGGGGGTGGGGCGAGAAAAAGAATATAATTTTAAAAGGACATGTAATAACCCTGTTCTACTGCCAAACAGAACTAAGTAGCTGCAGTGAAGTGAGATATTCCCTTGCCAATAATAACTGATAATTATAGTTTGAGAAATCCCATCCTTTGATTAATGTTACATTTGTAGATTTGCAACTGAGAGACCTTCGCTGTAGACAGTGACTTGTGTAACGACCGTTCTCTTGTTCCATCAGCAACATTTTCCCTGAGAAGCTATTATTTAGTTGGGGACATTTAAGCAGGGAGGGGGAATACTCAGCATGAAAACCATTCTATCTCTGCAGGAGTCAATTACTACCTAGTGGACAAGAAAAATGTTTAGACAACTATGTTCTTAAGAGGTACTTTTGTAAGGTGTATAAGAAATACAGGGGCAGGTCTTCTGCAATGACATTGCTCTGGCATCTGTGATTCTGCTCATTAGGAATGACAGTATTTCATGCAGGATGGGCTATTAACTAGAGGGGAAATGCTGACCCACAGCAACTGATCCTAACCTTGCAATTTCATCAGATTTTTCTTCAAGAGGGCTACTGCAGGATTTTCCCCCCCAGAAGCTTTGTTGACAATCATCTCTTCATGAAAGGGACAAACAGCAGGATTTCAAGGGTCACAGATCAGTCTAACAATTGTCACATAAAGAAGAAAAGACTACTAACTAGATTTTGTTTTTAAGCTATTGTTCTTTTCCATTCATCTGGACTGGGGTTCCTGTAGTTCTCACTGCAACTACTTGTCTACCCAGTTCAATGCAAAATGTCACCTGATGAGACAATAGGCAAAATATGATAACATTTCTTTACAACAATAGAATGAAGGTACACATGCCATTTCAAGTTTATTATTACAATCCAAGATCAGAATTTAAAGCGGCATATAAATCAATATATGGCAAACACGTTGATTATGTACCTATATATACCTGACCATTTAATGCAAATGCGTGCTAAGTAACACATGCCATTTAAAAGTTTCAAACATGTTTTTTCCCCTTCTGCAAATTATTGTTATTTTTTATTATTTATTGGATTTATTAATTGCCCCATCCTGGCCCGCGCCAGGCTCTGAGCAATGTACAAGACACAGTGCCATAAAATACAAAACACAAAACATTAAATTTACACATAACATTAGTAAAATCACAATGTAGATAAAAATCCAAGATGGCGATGTTCCTATGTTATTATGGGTCCCAGTTCCGGATTACTGGTCCCTTTTTCTTCCAGGCAGGGGAGAGGAACTCAGAACATGGAGGGGAGAGAAAATTGCCATACGTCTGCTTGTCAAGAACCACATTTGTGTATCATTTAATTGTGCAGTTCTTTGGATCTTCAGCCATATAGTGCAGGCATATTCTTTGATACAAGAAGCAGAGCTAGCCAAGTAACTCTTTTCTGGGACTTAGAGAAACATCTATTTCATTTTTGACTAGGTAACAATTGCTACTTCCTCATGAGGATTTTTCTCTACATGGAATTTAGGAAGCCCCTGGGTTAAACTGCTTGTTTTCCATTGTGTGATTCTTTGATTGTTTAGATAGGCTTATGTTTCCCTCCTTTATACCCATCAAGTGTCTCAGCTGAGTGATAACCAAAAGACATTAAGGCTTTTCAGACATCATGGAAGAGGAGCAGGAAAGACTGCACAGGTCCCATTCCTTACTTGCAGCTGAGCATACTGATTTCTTTTTATATATATAATAATATTTTTATTTAGTATATCTATCAATCTATGTATACACAAATCGTTACCCATCTTATTGATATACTCATTTTCAACTTTTTTACACAGGTAATAACCAAGCAAAAAAAGAAAGAAAGAAAACTCCTTGAGGTTGCTATTTCATCAACCCAATCCTTTTTAATCTCATTTAATCCCTCCTCTTTTCTTATGCCCCTATTTTACCCGTTAATTAGGTCCCTATACAACTTTCCCCAAAACTTATAATTAACCTTGATGCATTTCATATTCTTAAGTTCCTTCCTACATCAGTTACTACTATCCATCTTCTTCTATTCCTGAAAAGAAAAGATGAAAGGAATTGCCTCCAATTATGGGGGCTGAAGAGAAGAACTCTACAGCGGGAGGAAAATCCTCCTCCCTCCCTATTTTGGAGGTCTTGGGGGGGACACACTCTTCACCTCCTTGGTATACCCTAATCTAACACTTAACTCTTATATAACATTATTGCTTAATAATATTTAGAGTCTAAGTCTACTCTTATACTAATAAACCCAACTTTCAATTGTTTTTTCATACACACACTATAACCTAAGTATCAATGCCAGAACACATTGTTCCCTTCAAACACCTCCTTCCTTCAATTTAATAATAGCCTCCACTAACATTTTACCTGTTGTCTCATTATGTGCTGAGAATGTTTTGTTATTTAAATTGACCACCAAGTGGCTGAGCGCTAACCATCTGTAAGGGATCTCTTTTTCTCTCAGTGTCTTTGCTGTTTAAGTTTGTTTCTAGTCTGTAGCTCCTTGAACTCCATAAATATGTCTGGCGAGATGCCTTCAGGGGCTCTTTTGATATGTGTATTCGGACGTCCGAGGTGATTATCTCTTCTGAAGTCTATGCTTCTCCCGCCGATCGAAGAGTCTGCTGAAGCCATTTGTTTAGTTCCTCTTTAAGATTTCCTGTTGCACAGAAGTTTGAGGAAACTCCACGGAGTTTTGCTTTTCTTTCTCTTAACCTGGTCTCCTGAAGAATAATTTTGTTCTTAGCCCACTTTTCAAACTCTTGTAGCTCTGACAAATCATCAGCCGCTTTTCTGGCAATTTGAAACACGGATTCAGCTTTTCCCCCGTCGCTTTCAATGATGAGGTAAGTTCATCCAATTTGTGATTTACCAGGTCAATTACGAGCTTGAGTTGCCCGAATTCCTTCCTTAATTGCCTAACATTACCACTTGGGACCAACATAAACGTATTCTCACCTCCCCCACCTCGAAACTGAGTACATTCTGTGGGCAACCGTGGTTCCTACCAGCAAAAGAGCCATCACAATTCCGAGCATGGAAACAAGCAAAAGTTACAAG
>NW_015160250.1:54646-91296 GCF_001447785.1 Gekko japonicus
GGCCTGGACAGATGATCTACAGCGACAGATCACGGGGGATCAGTGGAATCAAATCTGGAGGTCGCAGTGCAAGCAATCAAGATCTTTGTATGTGTTTGAAGCCAACATGAAAGTCCTAACCCGTTGGTATCTTACTCCAGCTAGGTTAACACATATATACCCACATATTAAATCCTTATGCTGGAAACAATGTGGGGTAAAAGCATCCTATATTCACTGCTGGTGGTCCTGTCCGGTCATCAACAATTTCTGGCTTCTTGTTATTCAAAAGATTAAGGTATTAACGGGCGTTGTAGTTCCACCCGATCCTTTGTTGTTATTGTTAAATTTGTGGCCTGCTGACTCACCCCTTGTACCCTCCTTGAAGATGATTGGTACGCTACTCACAGCGGCCAAAATAGTTATTGCCAAGAATTGGAAAGAACCCAATCCTCCGAGTATACAACATTGGGTGCATAAGATTTGGGACCTATTTTTACTAGAGAATTTTAATACGTTTTACACAGAAACTCAAACGGAATGCGACTTGATGAGTCCAATGCATGCTTGGTATCGTTTATTAGATAGACTCAATATAGGTGGGTTCGACTGGGAAGAAATTTGCAATGTTAAATACAAGATGTTACTATATAACTGAATCAAACGTTATGAAGTCTATACACGGTTCTATAGGGCACTATTATTGTAGTGAAAGTTGTGAATGGTACGACCTGTTTCGCTTGTATTCTGACTTTTCTATCGGAATTGTTGTTTTGTGCTTAAAATATCAATAAAACTTTATAAAAAACAAACAAACATTACCACTCAAAGTTTTTAATCTCGCTTTTTATTTCTTCCTTTATTTCTGTTAGTACCTTTGTAATCAGAGCCTGGTAACTTTGGTCCAGCTTTCCTCTCGCTTCCGCCATTTCTTCAAACAAAGAGGTCTCTTGGTCTGATTCTTCCAAGTCAATAATGTCTTTCCTCGGAGGTTTATAAGGTGGGTTTCTAGCTCCCTTTTTTTCTCTGGTCCTTCCCATGCCTGGCATTGAGAGTTTTTAGAAAAAAATACCTTGTTTGTTGAGAAGCAAAACATTATTTTTCGTTGGGGATAGCAGAAGAGTGTGAGAGCTGCAACTGACTGTAAGAACAGCCCCCACGCCCCCCGAGCATGCTGATGTCAACCCTCCTATATGAATTTACCCAAACATGGCCACAGCTCTTTTATGTGTATCCTCTATGCACATAGGCTTCTAGCCCTATCAGAATAGTTCCAGAGTGGTTGTCACATTAGTCTGTTGGCAGCAAAATAAAACCATCCAATGGCTCCTGAAATCCTGGGTGGGAGGGTGTAAAAAAGTTAAGGGAGGCAAATTTGCTCATGAAAACACTGCTCCCCTCTCTGGTTGAGCAGCCTCTTAGTAGTATGTTTGAATTATAGACTTATAACTTTCTGCATGTCCCACCCTGTGATAGAGAAGTTATTTAGCTTTTTAAAGTTCAAACAGAAAGCTTGATTTTATTGAACAGGCACAGTTGGATCAGGAATAGGGTAGGGGATGAGAAATTAAGGTAAATTTGGTTGTTTATACAAATTATAATATTTTGAACAGGAAAGAGTATAATTGAAGCATATATTCTTAGAGACTCAGTTTTTGACTGTGAGAGGTTTGTTCGTCTTGGAGATTTCATTCAGCAACAATTATTAAGTTTCATTAAACTATCTTAGTTTCTTGGAAGTTAGTATTTTCTTCCTGTATTTAACACTTCCCTTGTGGGATTATAACTTTCCCTTTTTTACTCTTGAGGAGTCTAAGACCATTTCCCTTTTCACACAAACCAGCGGTCCCTTCTGAGTTGAACCCTCTGAATAACTGGGTAAGTCTATGCCAATAAAGGTTTTGAACTGAAACTGAATAACTGGGTAAGAAATATCATCCTCTTTCTAGGAGCAATAATCTTTTTCTGTTTGCCTAGACTGGCAGTTTTCAACCTACTGTCCAGCCTCTTCTGTCAAATCTAAACCCCAGTTCTGGAGACTGTGAATAAACAGAATTCATCTAGGGCTGACACTTAGATTTTTAAGTTCTGGTTTTTTTTAACTTTTCCTCAAATGTGTTGGTACACTGTAAGGGCAAAGAGTTGTGTCCGTTCAATTCCCATGTGACTTGTCTGTTTCCCTCACACAGACACACACACTCCTCCTGACTGGCAACTACCAAGCCAAAGTCCAAACAACAACTGACTCCCTCTGACAAGACTGACAAGACTTTCTAAAACTCTCCTCAGCTGGTGCTGACCAATCAGAGAGTGCAGGCAGGCAGCAACGTGTCAATCAAAGTGCTTTACAGTGAGGCAGTAATCCCTAATCTCCCAGTTCTCTGCTTTTGATGCATTTAGCATCCTGGTTTTTGAGGTCAGTTTATCACATCCAGTAGTAAGGGATGGTACCTCTTCCACTCTGTTTTGTCCAATATCTGAACTCTCCCAGCACAAAAGGAACCTGGAAGGGAAATGTGAACAGGCACTTCCATCTCATTCATGGGTTGCGGAGCTAGTTAACAGAAGTGGTTGTTCAAGTTCCTCCTAGTTGTTTCCCACACTCTATTAGTGTTGAGACATTAGAATCCATGGTTTATGTGCCCTGAGTGTTTCATTTCTTGCCTGCAAATTAGCGGGTTCCTGCATATTTGCCCCCCTCCGCACATCTTTAGTGTTCTTATATCCAGTTATACTAGGCTCTGAATGTTTGTCTCCCTGCCCCACAGCAATTAGTTTAAGGCCCTCCTTATCAGGTTTGCAAGGTTCTTGCCAAACATTTTTTTTCTACCCTCATGAAGTACAAACTATCTCCTGACAGAGCTTCATCTCAAGACTGTAAGCCATGGTCCAAAAAATCAAACCTTTCCTGATCACACCATCTACATAGCCAATTGTTTATTTCCAGTATAAAGAAAAGAAGGATACAGGAAAAGCTAAGGTGGCTTTCTGTCAGGGTTCGATAGTCAGATCACACCACACAGTGCTTTATAAGAAGAATTCTGTTTACTGGTAGTTCATAACTATGACACGTGAACTTCTTTTGTCAGGAATAGCCCAAAGCAACAGGGCACCCTGAATTATACTAGTTTCAAAACACCCTCTCCATTACAATCAGAAGCCAATAAAGCACTGTGCGCGGGGGTGGGGAAGAGAGCAGGCAAAATAGAAGCCGTTTGTTCCCAGCAGGTCAGGAGCAGCTGGAACATCTAAGGTCAGAAAAGCAAAAGCAAAGCAGACATTGAGGACATTGAGCAGACAGGAGACATTGTTAGTGTACCAGGCAGAGGTGAGGAGGATCCCCCCACACACACACATTCCAGAGAATGGCAGTGTTAACTGACACTTTCAGGGAATGGAAAGAGGAAATGGTGGTAGAGTGCTGTGGAAGTGCTTGCATATCTCCTGCTTGTAAAATAAATTGTGAAAAGGCTACTCTTGTTATGTATGTATGTTACATATTCAAAGAGGGGAACTGCTACAGTTTCACACATTTCAAGGACACTTAGATTAGTTTTTCTATTATTTGTATTGCAAATATTTGTATATGTAATTTCTAAAATGGGAAGCACATATACTGCAGCAGAATTTGGCTAGATATTGGGCTGGATCCATAGCAAATTTTGCCTGGGTGATTTCTGCAGATTTCCCATGCTACAGTCCTCTGACCTATTTCTCTGATTCCCACAGAAGCCCAGGAACAGTATTTTGGAAAACATTTGAGGCAGCAGAGGGAGGGGGTAGTTGAGAAAATCACTCTCAGTGCACAGAAATCCCTTCTTTGCAGATACAAACCCATACATTCTCCAAAGCGCAGCATCCTCTTACTCATGCAGAGTACATAACTGAAATCACATGCAAATCCAATGTGCTGGATTGGAGCAAAGAAATATTACCTCTTCTCCTTTGATATGGAAATAATTCATAATTTCTGTATTTTTTAAAGATTTACCTCATGCCACTATAAGAATATAACAGACAAGTTTGGCCTTGGAAAGCAAAATGAAGCAGGGCAAAGGTTAACAGAATTTGGTCAACACACTGGTCATAGCGAACACCCTTTTCCAACAATCTAAGAGGTGACTCTACACATGGACATCACCAGATGGGCAACACCAAAATCAGATTGGCTATATAATTTGCAGTCAAAGATGGAGAAGCTCTATCCAGTCAGTAAAAACAAGACCTGGAGCTGACTGTGGCTCAGATCATGAGCTACTCATTGCAAAATTCAGACTTAAACTGAAGACAATTGGGAAAACCACTAGGCCATTCAGGTTTGACCTAGATCACATTCCTGATGAATATACAGTAGAGGTAAAGAATAGATTCAAGGGTCTAGATTTGATAGAGTGCCTGAAGAACTATGGATGGAGGTTCGTGACATTGTACAGGAGGCAGCAATCACCACCATCCCAAAGGAAAAGAAATGCAAGAAAGCAAAGTGGCTGTCTGATGAGGCTTTACAAATAGCAGAGGAAAGAAGGAAAGCAAAAGGCAAAGGCGAAAAGGAAAGATTTACCCAACTGAATGCAGATTTCCAGAGAACAGCAAGGAGAGATAAGGAGGCCTTCCTGAATGAACAGTGCAAAGTAATAGAAGAAAACAATAGAATGGGAAGGACTAGAGATCTCTTCAAGAAAATTGGAGAAATCAAGGGAACGTTCCATGCAAAGCTGGCCATGATAAAGGACAAAAACGGTAGGGACCTAACAGAAGCAGAAGAGATTAGGAAAAGATGGCAAGAATACACAGAAGAACTATACAAGAAAGACCTCGATGTCCTTGACAACCACGACGGTATAATCACTGACCTCGAGCCAGACATCCTGGAATGTGAAGTTAAATGGGCCTTAGAAAGCATTGCTAACAACAAAGCTAGTGGAGGTGATGGTATCCCAGCTGAGCTATTCAAAGTCTTAAAAGATGATGCTGTTAAAGTGCTGCACTCCATTTGCCAGCAAATTTGGAAAACGCAACAGTGGCCACAGGATTGGAAAAGATCAGTATACATTCCAATCCCAAAGAAGGGCAACGCCAAGGAATGTTCAAACTATCGCACAATTGCACTCATATCACACGCTAGCAAGGTCATGCTCAAGATCCTACAAGCTAGGCTTCAACAGTACGTGGATAGAGAACTACCAGAAGTACAAGCTGGGTTTCGAAGAGGTAGAGGAACGAGAGATCATATTGCCAACATTCGCTGGATTATGGAGAAAGCAAGAGAGTACCAGAAAAATATCTACTTCTGCTTCATTGACTATGCTAAAGCTTTTGACTGTGTGGATCACAACAAACTATGGCAGGTCCTTAAAGAGATGGGAGTACCAGACCACCTCACATGTCTCTTGAGAAACCTGTATAAGGGCCAAGAAGCGACAGTTAGAACCGGATACGGAACAACTGATTGGTTCAGCATAGGAAAAGGAGTACGACAAGGATGTATACTGTCACCTTGCTTATTTAATATATATGCAGAGTACATCATGCGAAATGCTGGCCTGGATGAATCACAAGCGGGAATTAAGATTGCTGGGGAAAAGATCAACAACCTCAGATATGCAGATGATACCACTCTAATGGCTGAAAGTGAAAAGGATCTAAAGAGCCTCTTGCTCAGAGTAAAAGAGGAGAGCGCAAAAGTGGGCTTGAAGCTCAACATCAAAAAAACTAAGATCATGGCATCCGGCCCCATCACTCCTTGGCAAATAGAAGGGGAAGTCGTGGAAGTAGTGACAGACTTCACGTTCCTGGGATCCCAGATCACCGCAGACTGTGACAGCAGCCATGAAATTAAAAGACGCCTGCTCCTTGGGAGGAAAACAATGGCGAACCTAAACAGCATGATAAAAAGTAGAGACATCACCCTGCCAACAAAAGTCTGCATGGTCAAAGCAATGGTATTCCCAGTAGTCATGTATGACTGCGAGAGTTGAACTATAAGGAAGGCCGAGCACCGAAGAATAGATTCTTTTGAACTATGGTGCTAGAGAAGACTCTTGAGAGTCCCTTGGTCTGCAAGAAGATCAAATCAGTCAATCCTAAAAGAAATCAACCCTGACTGTTCCCTGGAAGGCCAGATAATGAAACTGACGCTCAAATACTTTGGCCACCAAATGAGAAGGGAGCCCTCACTGGAGAAGACCCTGATGCTGGGAAAAATTTAAGGTCAAAGAAGACGGGGACAGCAAAGGATGAGATGGTTAGACAGTGTTATAGATGCAATGAACATGAAATTGAGCAAACTTCAGAGGACGGCGGAAAACAGGAGGGCCTGGCATGATCTTGTCCATGGGGTCACGAAGAGTCAGAGTCAACTGTGCGACTGAACAACAACAACAACAGCTATAAGAATTTGTAACAATGAGAAAGGCCATTTAAAAATGCACCCATACACTATGAAAATCCCACTGGAGTACACATAAATGCTAAAAGGCCGTAAATAATATTTTGGTCCTGTCATTTATATGAACTCTTGAACATTCCCAAATCTGTGTCATTGAACTCCATGAGAATTTGTTGTATTGTTGGTTTGTATTCTGGAAAAAGCAAAGGAGGAAACATATTTACAAAATTTACACATTTAAAATAATAATTAAATGAATAAATGAAATAATGAAAAATATACAAAGTGGCTATTTTCTGCTTCCTATTCTTGCTTACTCAGAATACTTTAAAGTAGTGATATCACGTAATATCTTTAAATGACTTCTTCACTGCAAGGAATTGACACCAGAGGAAAAATAAAGTTATAAAAAGAGGAGGGAACAACAATAGAATTACAATCACCTGATGCTTGATTATCCATCTCTTTGTATGCCAGTGCATTCTAAGGTAAATAATACTCCCCTTAGTCCAAAAATCTCATTAATAACTTAGATGAACTGAATTCAGAGAAGCCAAGTTGAGAAGCTTTCTAAGGTTAGTGATTACTAACATTCCAAGTAGACAGACTGGTATCATTGAACCTTTTAATGGTTTCTTATGCCAAGAGCTTAGGTTGGCAACATCTTACATCATTAACAGCATGAACTGGACTGAAAAAGTGATAAGGGGTTAGGCCCAGGGGAGAACAAAACAAGTCTAAAAGGAAAGATTGAGAAATAAAGTCAACTGCAGAATAAAAGGTATTCCAATTGTTCCAGCACTAAAGATACTGGAAATATGATACATGATCAAATGGAGTATGTAAGACTCTTCTTCAGATCCTGGACCACAAATAGGTTTATGAATTCTGGTTTGATAGGCTTTTACAATGTCCTAGGGTTATCAAGTATACAATTTTCCCATGAAACACTCAGTTCACAGAAAGTGTCATAGAGAGGCACATAGAGAGGTACGAGCAGGGCCATAACCAGTGGTGGAGCTTTTGGGACTGAGCCCCCTATCTCATACCTACAAGGCACATACCCTGAAAGCCCCCTGATGTGCCCTACAGCCCCCCACCCTACCACTGTGTCCCTCCTCCCTCCCAGAGAAGTACCTGGCCTTGCCACACTGCCTCAGACCACTATCAGCCCCATAGCCCCTGGATGATATACAACACTACTGTGGATGCTTGACTATGGGGTGGTGCTGCAGGTAACCCACAGCAGGGTATTGCTGTCTGGTTGGTATGCCCCACAACACTTTAACCTGGCGCAATTAGAGGCACTGCCATATTGCACCAAGCCACCAGTGTGATTGCAACCTAAATGAATTCTTTCTATCTGCGTTGACTGCAGAACATGTGGGGCATGTATCCACACCACAGCCAGAGGCTCCGGCTACTGGCCATGGTGACTAAAGGGAATCTCCATATGAGCTATCTACTATGATCCCAAAGTCTCTTTCCCTGTCAGTCTCAGCAAATTCGGCCACTATTTTCAAGAAGCAGTTTTAAGAACTGTGTCAAATTGAAGAGACAAGAGACCATATTAGCATATACTTGAAGTTGGAATTTTTTTTTGTTCCACTATGCATTATCTTTCACTTAGCAACACTTAACTCCATCTACCAAATTGTTGCCCACTTAGCCATTAAGAGACCAAATCCTATTTTTGGCAGTGATGAGATGTCTGTCATAGATTTCCTTTTCCTCGTGTTATCGTCCATTTTCCAAGGAAAGAGACTGACTGAGCAGATATGTAGCTTATAGGCATGTTAGCTGTTTACGACTATGTATATGCTTCACACTGTCATCCATGATGGGTGTTTTTTTGTGCACAGAAGTTCCCCCTATCACTTTGCCAGCTCATTGGCTTGGAAGGCCTCTCATTTTATACACTCTTTGTCTGAAGCAGCTCATCTAGAAGGCAGTATGGTGTTGTAGAGTGGCAGACTAGAAAGGGGAGATCCAGGTTTGAATGCCTAGTCCAGCATGGAAGCTTGCTATATGTCCTTGGACCACTCACTATGTCTCAGCCTAGTGTACCTCACTGGGTTGTTGTTGTGAGGATAAAATGGAAAAGGGGAGAACTATGCTTTAAACTGTTTTGGGTTTCCATTGGACTCACAAAGCGAGGTCTCTAACTTAATAAGTAAACCTACTTAGAGTTATCCTGATTTCAGGACCGGTCAAATTCTTTGTATGGACACTCAGTGAAAGGGAGGGGGTTCCACAACCTTGCCCCATTCCCCATCTAAACCTGTTACCTTTAGACAGATGCAAAAGCATTTCCTGTATCCACTGGAGCAGCACCAAACTGGAGGAACTGCCAGAAGCCAGTTTTCTTGTGCAAAATTCTCCTTTCTTTTCCTATAGATTGTATGGTTAGGAAGGAATACAGGGAAGCAACTTGCTAACCAGCCCCAAATGGGTTGACAAACAGTCAAACTGATTATTGAAAAATCAGCTTCCTCATTGTGAACAGGACTTGAGCTGAAGTGGTCCATGTTTGAGTATCCCTTGCTTAGATTCCACCCTTCTAAAAGTTAAAAAAGAATGAATAAGGCAGGAAAAAGATCTTTATGAGAGAATCCCTACTTATCTAAAAAACAGCCAGGCGCACTTAATTATGCATGAGTTGCTTGTTAATGCATAAAATAGAAGTCAAGGTGAGTGTAATTTTTTTTTTTACAAAAATGGAGCATACAGAGACAGTAGATAAAGATTTCACTCTCATTTAATTCTCTTTAAGAAAGCCTAACCATTCCTCAATGGATATAGAGAAATAAAGGGAGGCATGAGCTGGAAGAAAAATGCTGACATTAATGAAACTCATCAGTACCCTGGTGAGAATGAACCGTGGAAAAACTCATCACCACAGTTCTGTGTGCCTGATATGTCAATTTATTGGCAAAGAGCTTAATTTTCCTGAGCCCAGTTCTGGTAGGCCTTTGGGTAGATGTGTGGAAGGCATCTGCAGCAACAAAGTGCTCTAATAGCTGTTTACTTACATCAGGAATAATAACCCCATTATTACTTTTTAGTTGAGAGCTGATTAGCACTATTGTGCCATGACATCAAGAATATTGCCCTATGACAGAAATAGTTCAATAGTGTAACCATGCTAATTTCATTTAAAAAAAAAAAAAAGATGGTGGCAGACTGCAGCAAGCAATCCTGGGGTCGAGAACTGCCTGTATGGTTTTTAACATGTGAAAGAGTGGAGCATAATCATGTAAAACAAATATTTCTGAGTTTATTCAGATGCATCAAAACAGCTCACCAAAAAGTCCATCTCTGGTGTGAGTAAAACCAGCAGGTGCTGATGGATCTCAGAACAGAAGTATAATACTTCTAAAAAGAATAGTTCTTGCATTTATTTATTAACACACACATGTGTACATGTATATTCACAAAATATGGCAACCAGAAATCTCTTAGCCTTAACAAGCCAGAGTAGTGGTCAGAGGGTTGGGAACGCCCCATTAAAAACCTGAGCTGTGCTTAAAAAAACAGCTTTACTTTAATGGCAGGAAAAAAGAAAGAGGCATATAACTGGGAGTTTTGAACTAATAACAATAACATACTGAGTAGTTCTAAAGTCACTGTGAAAGAAATAAGTTTCTTCAGTCTTTGGACTCTTATTCATGAACTCCAGGAAGGTCTGCATGCTTAGTGAGGTCTCTTCTCCTTCCAGGCTCTTAAGCATGTAGATAGATGGGTTGCAAACTCACATACTGACTGCATGGTGACTTGCCTGTCTGGTGCAAAGGTAGCAGACATTACACATAGTCTAGATAGGCTGGTAGACAGTGCTGCGGAGGTACATGTCGGCACCAACAATGTGGGAAAATGTATTTGTGTGGTCCTGGAGGAAAACTTTAGGCTGCTAGGCAGGAAATTCAAGGTACATGTTGGCACCAATGATGTGGGGAAATGTATTTGTGTGATCCTGGAGGAAAAATCTAGGCTGCTAGGCAGGAAACTCAAGGCCAGGATCTCCAAGGTAGCCTTCTCAGAAGTGCTACCTGTTCCACATGCAGGGCTAGCTAGACAGGCACAAATTAGAAATGAGCAGGACCTGTACAAAAGTGACAGGCCTAATGTGTCTGGGGAATTAAAGATGTTTATGTACACATGCTAGACATTATGTACAAATGCTAGAAGTATCTGAGGTAAAAAGGGGGAGCTAGAATGCTTAATGTCAAAGGAGAACATAGGTATCGTGAGCATTTTGGAAACTTGGTGGGATGAGGATAATCAATGGGACACAGTGATTTCTTGATATAAATTATATCGGAAGGATTGGGAGGGAAGGGTCAGAGGTGGAGTGGCTCTTAATATCAGAGAGGGTATACCGACCAGTAAAACTGAGAATGTAAAATAAATAGATTTGCTTACAGAAATGCAAATAGTGTGCTCAAAAGTGAGTTTGTTATCGCCCACCAGATCAAAGGTTGGAGGATGATTTTAAAACAACAAAAGTAGTAAGGAAAACAGCTAGACAAAATAACTGTGTCATAATAGGTGATTGGGTCAATATGTGTTTAAGTCAGGAGAAAGAGATTGGGTTTCTAGACACTCTCAATGACTGTGCCATGGAGCAGATGGTCACAGAACCTACCAGGAGGGAGGTGATCCTGGACTTGGTGCTAAGTAATGCTGAAGACCTGGTGAGAGATGTAAATATGATAGCACTAGTTGGGAACAGGGACCATAATGCTATTAGGTTTAGCATGTAAGTTGCCCCAAAAGACCAACACAACCACATTTAACTTTAGAAGGGGTAACTTCTCTCAAATGAGGGTTTGTGAAGAAGAAACTAAAAGGAAAGGTATGGAGGCTCAAATCCCTTCTGAAAGCTTAAAGGTAAAGGTTCCCTTGCTCGAAAGCCAGTCGAATCCGACTCTAGGGTTGCGGTGCTCATCTCCATTTCATAGCCAAAGAGCCAGCGCTGTCTGAAGACATTTCCGTGGCTATGTGGCCAGCATGACTAAACACAAAGACGCACGGAACACTGTTACCTTCCCATTGAAGTGGTACCTATTTATCTACCTGCAATTTCTTGCTTTCGAACTGCTAGGTTGGCGGGAGCTGGAACTAGAGACGGGAGCTCACTCCATCATGCAGCACACTTGGGTCTCGAACTGCTGATCTACCGACCTTCCACAGCCTGCAGTTCAGCATCTTAACCACTTGAGCCACTGCAGCTCCTTTACCTTCTGAAAGTTTAGAGACTATTTAAAACTACAATACTGGAAGCTCATATAAAATGTATACCACAGGTTAGGAAAGGTACAAATAGGTATTTAAAAAGGCCTGAATTGTAAACAAACAAAGTAATGGAAGCAGTGAAAGGTAAGAAGGATTCCTTTAAGCAGTGGAAAGCTAGTCCAAGTGAGTTGAATAAAAGGGAGCACAGGCTTTGGCAAATAAAATGCAAGTCAGTGATCAGATAGGCAAAAAGGGATAATGAAGAACATATTGCAAAAAAACATAAAGACCAAAAATAAAAAATTCTTCAAATACATTAGAAGGAGCAAATAAGCCAGGGAGACATTGGGACCCTTGGGTGATAGAGAAATGGCAGAGAAGCAGAATGCATTTTTTGCCTCTGTCTTCACTGTGAAAGGTGTGAGGTGCTTACCCACTCCAGAACTGCCAATTGCAGGAGGAGCATTGAAAGATCTGAGTCAAATTGAGGTGACAAGAGAGGAGGTCCTACACTAACAGACAAATTAAAAACTGACAAGTTGTCACAGGCTGAGGTGCCTGTCAAAGGGAGTCCAGAACAAGCCAAGATCAGGAACCAAGAAGACAGTGCAGAGTCCAAAGCCAAGCCAGGGTCAGGAGCCAGAAACACAAAGCCAAGCCCAAAATCACTAACCAGAAGCATAGTCCAAAGCCAAGCCAGGGTTAGGAACCAGAAACACAGAGCCAAGTCCAAAGCCGGGGGGGGGGGTCCGAAGATCTAGGTGCAAGAGCTGAGCCGAAGTGAATGCAAGTAGTATGAAGCTGACTTGTTGCTTCAACAAAGAGTACGGCCCAGAGTGTGGAATTAAATGCTGTTACCAATTAGCCAGCTGCATGATTGCCCAGACTCCTGTTAAAACTCTGGGCTAGCTAAGTGCCTCCCTTGTAGCCTGGCCTCTCTTCACTTGGTTGCTGTTTTGCTGAAGTCACTCCCTTAAATGAATCGCACATGGGAGTGAGTCAGGAGGACTTTCAGCTTGCATTTCTTCCTTGTTATCTGAGCCAGGTGTGAAGACTACTATTATAGGCACTTGCCAGCTATCCTCCTCTGCTGTTTCAGAGCCAGCTGTGGTTTCTGCAGGCTCTGCCAGCTCATCCTCATCCATGTCCATGACACAAGTCACCAGGCCCAGATGACATACATCCAAGAGTTCTGAAAGCACACAAATGTGAACTTGTGGGTCTCCAGACAAAACTATGTAATTTATCACTAAAATCTGTCTGCATTCCTGAGGACTGGAAGCTAATGTAACCCCCATCTTTAAAAAAAGGTTCCAGGGGAGATCTGGGAAATTATAGGCTGGTCAGTCTAACACCAATACGGGTAAGCTGGTGGAATCCATTATTAAAGATAGAATTAGTAGGCACATTGATGAAAAAAAGCTATTGAGGAAGAATCAGCACAGATTCTGTAAGGGAAGATCATGCCTCACTAACCTTTTCGAGTTCATTGAGGGGTGAACAAACATGTGGACAAGGGTGACCCAGTAGATGTTGTTTACTTAGACTTACAGAAAGCTTTTGATAAAATTCCTTATGAAAGGCTCCTAAGTAAACTCAGCAGTCATGGGATAAGAGGACAAGTCCTCTTGTAGATTAAAAACTGGTTAATTAACAGGAAACAGTTAGTATAAATGGGCAGTTTTACAATGGAAGGTATTAAGCAGTGGGGTACCGCAGGGCTCAGTACTAGGTCCAGTGCTTTTTAACCTGTTTATTAATGATTTGGAGTTGAGAGTAAGCAGTAAAGTGGGTAAGTTTGCAGATGACATTAAGTTGTTCATCTTGGAAAAATAGTCAAAAATACTTAAATGCTCAGTTTCAATGGATCTTGCTTCACTGGAGAAGAGAGATTTATTTGTGTTTTAAAATACTTTATTTCTAAGGCTAAAGGGTACACAGGGAAGCTACAAAAGTAACAAACCTTAAGAGCTACATTTTCTATGTCTTAGTGCTAACAAAACATGTTTACTAGAGAGTTTCACAATGGTGGAGAAACACTTTCTTCTTGACCCCTAGAAGGAATTCACCTGAAACAAACAACCAATCTGTATCACAATAGAAGCTACTTTTCCCGGGCTAATTCTCCATTGGCTCTGTGCCAGATTTCCCTTCCAGGTAAGTCTAAACAATAGCATAGAAAGGTAAAAAAGTTAGCCCTATAATGACTGGAATCTGAGACCTTGCAAACATATACATTTCCAACAGTTCAGGGCAGTGAGAATCAGGGAGGGCTATAAGGAGCACCAGCGGGATCTGCTGAGGTTGAGCAAGTAGGCATCAACATGATAAACAAGGAACAACACGGGCAAGTGCAAAGTAATGCACATTGGAGCCAAAAATCCTAACTATAAATATACATTGATGGGGTCTGAATTGGCTGTAACTGACCAGGAGAGAGATCTTGAAGTCATGGTAGGTAACTCACTGAAGATGTCGACTCGGTGTATGATGGCAATAAAAAAGGCAAGTGCTATCCTGGGGATTATTAGGAAGGGGATTGAAAATAAATCAGCCAGTTATCATAACGCCCCTGAATAAATCTATGGTGTGGCCTCAATTGGAACATTGTGTACAATTCTGGTCACTACACCTCAAAATATATATTATAGCACTGGAAAAAGCACAGAGAAGGGCAACTAAAATGATTAAGGGGATGGAACACCTTCCCTATGAAGAAAGCTGAAAGAGGTTAGGGCTTTTTAGTTTGGAGACACAATAATTGAAGAGTGATGATTGAGGAGGAGAGGTTTACAAAATTATGCATGGGATAAAAAAGATAGAGAAAGAAGTACTTTTCTGCCTTTCTCACAGTGCAAGAGCTTGTGGGTACTCAATGAAATTAATGAGCAGTAAGCTTAGAACAGATAAAAGGGACTTCCGGTTTATGGCAACACAATGGTGGATGACCTCCCGGGGGTGCGAAAGGCTCCTAGCCATGGGGCTTTGGGAAGGTGGCCTCTTCACCAGGACGTTGCTGGGGAATTGAGGCACTCTCCCACCCCAACGGTCCTGCTGCTATGCGTCCGAATGGAACTAGAGCCGCTGACCGGGACAAGCATCGGAGATCAAGCATTTTAAATGGACTTTTAAGTGAGGTCTTATGACCAACAACGAACAGTGAGTTGAGTAAAAGCGAAATGTCGATAATTTAAGAAGAAAGCTCTCCCCTGGGAACGGCGAGAAAAGCGAGCGGGGGAGGGGCCCCTTCCACATGCATAAACTATAAAGAGAGTTAACGGGGGGGGAGCAGAAGTTAAAGCGTGGAAATCTGATTTAAGAAACTTACCAGAGCATGGATAAGTGTATGGCGAATTTCAGAGACTTTAGCAAATTTATACAAAAGTAAACAATCCATAAAAATGGCATGGAAAAAACTGGAGAGAGAAAAACAAACAAAAGTGAAACCACCGGGGAGCATGAGCCCATGGCCGGAAGAAACCACTGAGTTCTCTAAGCTTTTGGCAGACTCTTTGCACCCTCTACTGGATTAGATGACTAACATCAATCAACAGCTGACAACTTTAAATCAGAACCTTGCAGCTCAGCAGCTCCAACTGTCTGAAACTACAAAAAAGACGGAGCAAGCGGCTGAGAAAGTAAAGGAAATGGATGCCAACTCTAAAAAAGTTAAGAAAAAGGTGCAAATGCTGGAAAAGAAGCAAGCTTTGGATGAATTTCAACTTTTACAATTGCAAATGGAGAAAGCTAACCTGGTTCTCCAGTTCCAAGGGGTCCCTGAATCTAAAGATGAGAATCTAAAACAAATTTTGAGTGATGCATTAGCTTCAGTTACAGATTTAAAAGCGGAATATCTTATAAGCAAAATGGACATGGTCTACAGGGCCTACTCTGTTTACATTTAAAAAATAATGTGCTTGGAGAGATAGTGGTGAGATTCTCGAAGAGACACGTAAGGAATTTAATCCTGAAAGCAATTTCAGGAACACCACTGAAAATCAGAGGCAATACTATTCGGATTTTAAAAGATATTCCATTTGAAATAAGGAAGAAGAGAGAAAAAACCTCACAGACTGCCAAATCTGTTCTGCGCGCATTTCTCTGCATTCAGACATCTGGCCATGTGCAATGAATACGCAGGGAACCAAAAATACCACTTGTGATGTGGTGCCTTTTAAACCCACCTCCAAGTCATCCTATGACAGGATGAGTATGCTGGGGGAATGCCTGACAGATGTGGCTGTGTGACTGCACCCATTTGATCCAGAGGGGAGGGGTGGCTGCATCAGGCCAAACTGCTTGTGTGATCATGTGAATTTCACTGCCCCAAGAAGTGGTGGCAACTACAAGCATAGACAGCTTCAAGAAAGGATTGGATAAACATATGGAGCAGAGGTCCATCAATGGCCATTAGCCACAAGGTATAGATGGAATGCTCTGTCTGTGGCAGTGGAGCTCTGTATTCTCGGTGCTTGGGGGTGGCAACAGTGGGAGGCCTTCTGGACTTCTGGGCCTGCTAGTGGACCTCCTGATGGCATTTCGGTTTTGGCCACTCTGTGACACTTATGTTCAGACAGGGCATTTGCAACAGAATAGGTGCCGGTTGCAATCGGTGAACTTACTGGCGTTCACACGTAGAACATCTGCCTTCCGTCCCTAACCGTTGCAAAGCCCTTTAAACCATTGTACTCTGCCACTAGGTCCCCAAGTGGTGGTATCCTGAGTACAACGGTTGTAATCGGTTTACCCCCGTCTGATCACTCTCCACCGGTGTCCAGCCACTTCCATTCGGAAGCCCGAGGCTTCCGATTTTCGCCCGCCATTTTTTTTAGGTTGCTGATATGCGCTTGGGCGAAGCTTTGCCCCGGCATTTGTTTGTTTTAAGAAAAGAAAAGGCCCTTAGTTTAACGTTTTGGAGGAGTCCGGGACTTCAGGGAGGCCAGTTTGGGCTTTAAACTTTAAAGGTAAGTCCTTACCTTTAAACTTTAAATGTAATACGGGGTGTTTTGAGCATGCACAAAGATCGCCATTCTGTGGATGGCTGCCTATGCGCATGCTCAAACGGAGGTTGTTTTTTTTTAAGAAAAAATGCCGACGCCCGCAGCATGTGAACGGGCATACAGCGATGGGCTCCGCTGTGAGGGACGTAAGTGTGATCGTGTTTCAGCAGGCATAAACTGCACCGGTTCCATCCGGTACAGTTTATGCCGGCTGAAACGCCCCATCTAAACGTACCCAAAGTGTTGGACTGGATGGGCTATTGGCCTGATCCAACATACCTTCTCTTATGTTCTTAAACAACTTTTCTTCACAGCAGCAGTCTCATAAACACTACAGATTGAAGTCCTGCACCAGAAGACAATCACTCTTCTGCCAACTGCCCTTCTCAGTCTGCCACAGGCTGTCTTCTCTGGAGCTCTTTCTTCTAAAGAAAAATATTTGGAAGAATCCTCACTTCAAGAAAAACCCTCCCAGTCTCTCCTCCCTCCCACCCTTAGCTGACTATCCCCAGGTGTTTGGAAGGCTATGACTCACCCAAAGGGTGTCCTGCAATACCACAGTATCATTTCTGGGCATGTAACTACAGGCATTCCTCCTTCACAGCACATGATGGTTTTGGCGGGAAACTGCTGCTTTGCTTGCTGTAGGGGAAGAACACCCTTACAGTCTTTTTGAGCTAGAAAATTCTTCTCCGTGGTTGGCCCGCACATGTACAGTCCCAATGTGTGCCTGCACAAAAGACACTCAATTAAGACTACTTACAGGTAAATGCAACATTGTTTTCGATTCATTATTGATATATTTATAGATATAAATCACCTCTCCATTAAAAAGTAATGTAGATTAAATATAAGATCCTCACAAGCATGTTTCATTGAACACTGTAATGATATGTCTCTAAAAGATTCTTATCACTGCTTCTTAAACCTTGTGCTTTGCATACAAACTTGACAGGGAAAGACAATCACTGCAAATTTTAACGTGTGTGTGTGTGAGAAGGGCTATCTAGTCTCAGCTGACTTAAAGTGACCACAGAGGGATTTCAAGGTAAGTGGTTAAGCAGGAGTGGTTTGTGATTGCCTTCCTCTGCAAAGTCTTCCTTGGTGGTCTCCCATCTGTACTTAGCTTCCAGTGTCTGAAGAGATCAGGCTATACTATACCATTCCACATCACTGTTTCCCATATCTTCTCTGAATATTTCCAGTACTGCATAGAGACACTACTGACTGAAAAAAATCTGTCATAAGCATGGAGAATAAGGAATATTTAATTACTTTTTATATCAGTGCATAGATGCTTCATATATTTTTTTCAGTTTGCCTTTTGCTCTGCTTCTTGTTCACAGTGGAGTAACAGAAGAGTAAGAAACACTCTGAAAGGATTTCTTTTCTAGTTACAGGATCATTTCTTCCACATATAATCACTTCTAAACACAAGCCTTTATTGCTGAAATTCCTCAAACTATCCATTCTCTAAAAAAGCCTAAGAGCTAATATATAGTAGCATTGCTTTTGTGTTTGTTTGGGTTTTTTGTCCCTTTGCAATATACATTGTAGTGTTATGTTTGTTTTTGGAATCCTGAACCACGACTGATTATTTTTTTTTTAACCAACAGACTCTTATGGATGAGAAACTAGAGGGAAAGTGAAACTGTGCAGATACAGTCTGCAAGGTGGCAACATTTAAATCTAGTTTTCCATCGATATTTAATGATATTTGCATATCTGAATGCCTAGTAAGCTAGAATCCTATTCCCAAGGAGTCTTTGTGGGGAAATATTATTTATTTAGTTATTTTGATTTCTTGACCACCCTTCCTTACTTATGCGGGGCTCAGGGCGGTTTACAACAGAAATTCAATACATTATAAAAACAATTACAATTCAGGACAATTCAGGACAAACAAGATTACCATGAACAATTTATAATTTTAGGTGCTAGAGGTGCAGGAATGATAATTCTCCAAAAGAACCAAGCTATTTATTTACTTCCTTTATTTCCCTCCTTTTCCCCCAATGGAGGATCAAAGTACCTTTATGTTGTTCTCTTTTCCTCAACTTTATTCTGTGAGGCAGGTTAGGAAGAGTGTGTGACTGCTCTAAAGTCACCATGGAAGAACAGGGATTTGAACCAAAATCTCCATGGAGTAATCCAGCACTCTAATCACTACACTAACTTAGGGAAATCTAGGCCTTATAAAGTACAACATTGTCTTATAATTGGATACTACAAGCTTTTCCCATGGTTGTCCACAAATTTTCTCTTGTTTCAGTGGACTCTATAGACTCTAGGTCAGGGATCCCCAAACCTTTTGAGCCTGTGGGCACCTTTGGAATTCTGACACTGTATGATAGGCACAGCTACAAAACGGCTGCCTCGGGTAGTGTAGCCAGCCACAAAATGGCTGTCATGGCTTACCTTCAGTCACACAGTGATGATCTGTGTGCTGTGGGTGGCAGCAGCTGCCCAAGCAACAATTTTTTTTTAAAAAAAAAAAATCTGCACAGCCGATCAAATCTCCAATGGCCAATCAGAAACCTTGCTGGGCAAAAGCCTCACCTGGCTTCCTAATTAGATACTCCATGGCTACTTGAGTTATTATTAGAGCAACTGCAGCAACTGTTGCTGCTCTAGCAGTGGCTGAAGTAAACACTCACCCTGGCAACTAAAATGAATGATTCTATGTCCACATTCCAGGATCCATGGTCAATGTGGTTTTTCAAGAATTTTAGAATGGATGTCTGGCCTCCTGGGAAATATGCATATCTCAGGGTTCCTGTCATGTTAGAGTTGTTCCAGACACCAGAGGGAAAGGAAGAGAGTCAGTCAATCCAGGGATGCATAGAACTATAATCCTCACTTCATAGTGAAGGTAATGACTATTTCTTCCGTCTGGGGGGGGCAACTATAATCCTCACTTCATAGTGAAGGTGAATTGTGAGATGCAAGGATTCATATTTGAAATTAAGATGTTACAAGTTTCAGCAATATTACTATAGTGAAGCAGAGGAGTGAAATCTACAAAGATTTCAAAGGCAAACCAGCAAAGTCACTTAAAATTGCCTTTTGAAAGTTGTATGGCAGCCTAAGTGGAAAGGCGTAAACATACATGAAACTCCCTAAGACTGAGTAAGACTGTTAGTGTAGCAAGGTCAGAACCATCTTCTCTCTGACTGGCAGAGGAGCTCCAGTATCGAGTAGAGTCTTTCATATTGTCTATTACCTGATTCATATAACTGGCGATGCTGGGCACTGAACATGGCAGCTTCTGCAAAGCAGAAGCTCTGCAACTGAGCATCTTTAAGTATAATGGATTGTAGCTAGAACTGGAAAAAAATACTTTATTTTATCTAATTTTCCTGCCCTTGCAAAAACACCTTGCTAACAGTGTGGATTGGATACATTAGGGAGAATAATACATGTCTTCAAATCTGATGTACTGATAACAGCAGACAGCTGAGCTTTTGTGTTTTTAAAAAAGAGACATGTTGCAAGTTGCATTCCTTTTGTGTTGTAAAACAACCAAGGACATATAAGTATGACTTTGAGTGACAGCTCAGGAACATGCTCTTAACAATGACATCCAGTACATTTGGGATTAAAATGCAGAGGTCACATTATTACCTTGGTAGAACATTTGTAGCTTTAAACACACAAGCCTAAACTCCTGTGAATATAGTGCTTGCATTTGTTCTGGTTAATTAATACCTTCATCTTGAATGGTATGCTAGGGAATATCCTAACTATATCACATACAAATCAACCATATTCCCACGAATAAATTCTTAGAACAGATTTGTAGTTGTTTGTTACATATAAACAGTTGTAAATCTGAAAACACCTTTTTCTGGACAATATATATTTTTATGTTATTGATTAGTGGAACAATCCACATGAATCTCTTACTGCAATAAGAAGGAGCGGTGTGAAAATTATTTCACTATTCGTTTCCATGGGGCTTCTACCATGGCTAATTGCTACTGCACAATATCTTTCAAGGCTGATTAAAATGTAAATAACCCCAATGTACTAGAAATGGTTCTAATTTTTCCTCACCCAAATACTACCTTTTTAATCCAGTGGCACCTTTAAGACCAACAACATTCAATTTTGGGTTTAAACTTTAATGGAGTGTACATAGACACAAAAGCTTATACCCAGAATTAAACTTTGTCAGTCTTAAAAGTGCCACTGGACTCAAACTTTGTTCTGTTACTTCAGATTAATATGGCTGCCCACCTGAATCTACCAAATACCACCTGTATCAGTGGGTGTGAGGGGAAGGGGTGATAGCACTTCTGTTCAAGCGCAGTTTGATTATTGCCTGTGAGGAAAATACATCATTCAAAGTAACATTTGTGTTATATCCAGCCCTCCTAACAAATGAGTTTGACACCCCTGGACTAGTGCTTCAGATTCCTGAAGCAGCAATTGGTTTCACTTTCCCTTCCCTGTCTCCCTAAGCTCCAGCACAGTTCTCCTCTCCCTGTCACCGGCTGTAAACTGAACACAGCTGCGTCTGAGCTCAGGGTATATATCCTTTCCTGCTCTTATAGAGCAGAATGGGAGCTCTCTAGTGGGTCACCAGAGCTGCCTAGCAAGCTTTGGGAGCCCAGGATTGGTGTTCCCAGGGCTGCAGAAGGTCTGCACTCGTCCATCCTCCCCATCGCCTGGGTAGTTGATTGATTGGCCCCAGGCTGTCTGGCCCAAGGAAGTGCCCACTAAGTGCCACAACTCACCAGAGCATAGCGAGTCATGGATCACTTAGTCAACGAAGCCATCTCCCGAAGCGACTATTCATGACGCACAAAGCAGCACAAGTCATTATGACTTTTGCTTTGGGTGCTGCTTCATGCCTATCCATATTTATGAAACTTGCCTTGAAGTTGTCCCACCTTGCAATTGTGATTTTCTTGACTTTCATTCCAGGAGAGCTTGAAACTTTGACCATTGGTCCCTGGCTGTCTAGACAGTAGAAGGTGACTGGTGGCAGAACTACTGTGAAGTGTGATGGTGCACATTTCAGCTTTTTTTGGTTGTTTGCCCTGTTTGGCCCAGCCCCACTATAGAGACTCCTGCCCTGGTTTGGTGGTTTGGGCTTGAAGCCTCATGACAGTGGGATTGTGTATCCACATACACACATAGATAACTATTAACATATCATTTTGACTGTTTTAGACATACGAAGTAGGTAGGGAGTTAAGAATGTGTTTAACTCTCCTATTGTAATCAGTACAGCTTTAAGAATGTGATGAACATTTGCTAATTTTATATTCAGCTTGAATATTACACAATCATTTCAGTCAAACAAATTACTGAAAATACTCACTGTGCCAAACATTTGCATTGTTTCAGAGCTATTTGGCACCCTTTTGTTTCTCTACCTGCTGCTGCTGCTTTTCAAATTAATGTTCACGTCTTTTCCCTTCTTCTTTTAAAAGCATTTTAATCCGGCTTTTCTTACCAGTGGAGACCCAAACTAGCTTACAAAACAGAAAATATAAAAATACAGTTTAACAAAATTACAGTTTTATTAGACAAACAAAAATACAACAGAAGATTGCATCCCAGGCTAATCCTGGATCTACTGGCTTGACTCACTTAGAATGCTGTTCTGAACAGGATTATGCCCTTGCAAATCTACTTAGTCAATGGGTTTAGAGGTGTAATTCTGTTTAGGATTGCACCGTCATGATTTTGTTTAACAGCATCGGTAACATCATCACTGTACTGTCATGTACAAATGAAGCTGAGGATCAGTAGGCCTAGATAAAGAAAGGAAAGGAAAATAGCTGCAACAAGATCAGCTTCAGAACAAACCTGTGCTAAAATTTCTGGAAATCAGGGGTACTTTTCAATACTCATGAAAAAGAGCACAAGACAAGTAAATGTGGTTTTGCAGGGCTCACATAGTTATTTTGCTAAGGAAAAATCTCAAAAAACGTTTTGAGGCAACAAGAACTCCATAGAAGGAAGGGTGCATATTGCATTACAAGTGCAGATTTTTTAACAAAAAAAACCTCAGCAGGGCCTTCTACAGGGGCCACCCTGCAAATGGACAAAATCAACAACTGCCCATATACATGCGTTTTCTATTGTGCTCCCTCATTACATAGCCTGTCCACTACTAAGGACCTCTTTCCTAGACGTGCTGTCAACCCTAACTCCATGTGGGCTAAACTCTCTTTGACAACCATTTTAATATCTAGCAATGCCTTGCTTTGGAGAGTGTGAGGTTATGGCTCTCCTTAGACAAGCTATGGTAACAACTGGCCAACAATTTTATTTATTTATTTTTTCTATTTGTATCCTGCCTTACCGGGCACGCTGGCTCAAGGCGGCTAACAGAGTTAAAATAACGTAAACAATACAGAGTTAAAATGAGTAATAAATACAATACCAAGTTAAAACCGCAACAGTTTACAAGTAAAACCGACAGACCCAACTATAGGAGTAGCATCCAGTGAGGTCTCAGGCCAGAAGATGTTCTAGATTTCAGGCCAGAAGATGTTCCAGAGCACATTCATCAGTGGGGGCTCCTAATCGAAACCCTGGTGGAAGAGCTCCATTTTACAGGCCCTGCAGAACTGTAAAGTGTCCCGCAGGGCCCTGATGTCCTCCGGGAGCTCATTCCACCAGTATGGGGCCGCCACTGAGAAAGCCCTGGCTCTGGTGATATTCAGCCTGGCTTATTTCAGACCAGGGAGGGTCAAATGAAGTTGCAACCCGGACCTCAGTGCTCTCTGGGGACACTGGCTCAATAATGTGACATCTGCTGGTCTGCCTGTTGCTAGAGGGGCTTGCAAATCCAGTACCCACCTCAGTCTGTCAATGTAATTTGATCAGCAAATGCAAGTCCTCCTGAGTGCAAATTCTAATTACTATCAAGTCTCTAGATGAGCTTGATAACTCTTACTAGCTTTGCCTGAATGTCTCTGTGACACCCTTTGTCTCTCTGACTTGCCCTACTACCCTCCACAACCTCTGTCCCACAGGCTCAGAGTTACAGGTAGGCCAGGTAGTCACAGATCACATGTCATTCCTCTTTTAAAATATATAGACAGTCATGACCTTTTCACATACCAGGTCCACTCACTCACTCACAAAGACATCACCAGATAGGGTAGCTCAGTTCCCTTTAATTATCACCCCCCACTCTCACACTATTGGGGTTTGGGATTCAAACACTGTTTTATTCACACACTGCCATCATTTATTCATATTGATAGGTAGGTAGGTAAGTAGATAGGGAGGGAGGGAGGGAGAGAGAGAGACAGATAGACAGAGAGACTAAGGTCTTAGATTGTGTGTGTCTGTGTGTGCTTCTTTCCCTGAGACCATGCACATCCAGCACACAGGGTTGAACAAACAAGGAGTTAACTTTTATTTATCCTTTGAAGAAAATCAGGAAGAGGTTACAAAGTTTCTTTTCAGTTGTGAACTATTTGAGATTCTTTGTTACAAGTTGTTCTTTTTCTCCATCAGTATTAAGCTGCTCTTCTCCACAGCTTCATTCAGTCAGTCTCACTCCCAAATGAACTGTCCCATTCACCAACATTCCGTCAGATCCCATTGGATGCTTTTAGAGAGAGGCGGAACCTATCCTGTACATCACAGTCTTCTACTAGCCTGCCTCAGTCATGAGTGAAGCCTCCAACCTGTGAGGTCCTTTTGTCCAGGATATTGCCCTGCCTGGATGCAATCAACTGTCATTTCCCTCCTGGGAAGATGCCACCCCCCCCCCCATCCAATCAGAGCCAGAAAATCAAAATATGTATATCCTTGACTTAATTCCTGTATTTTACAATAATTACTTTGATTATGCCTTTGTGCTGGCTCCTGTTACTTGCTCCACTAGCCAAAAGGGTGGTGGTAGTCTCTTCCACTTACTCAGAGGCTGCCAACCAATGTTCCCTCTAAGCTGAGTTAGTTTTTTAGCCTCCGTCTGTCTCACACATTTTTTTTTCTCGGCTCAGGAAGGATGGCTCCAGAGCAAACTAATTTATGCAGTAGCCACATCGCTGGCTCACAACTTTAATGCCAGTAGCTCACAAAGTAGAATTTTTGCTCACAAGACTCCACAGCTTAGAGGGAGCATTGCTGCCAACTCAATTTTTCTTTTTCTCTGGAACTTCAGGACGTTTACTTGCCAGAACTATTTATGATTTTCTTGGGACTTTGGGGGAGCTCTGCCCAAATCCCTTACTATTCCACCATTTCCCTGGGCGTAAGTGCTGACTTTGGGATTTCTGGATATCACCCTTCAGTTAAAAAGACCCTGTTCAGCAGACTGATAGGTAAACCCCTCCTCTTTTGCTGAGCTTGGTTTTTTTTTCCATTTATTTTCTCTCAAAACTCTCTCTTCCTCTCTCTCTCATTCTTTAAAGCCCTTGTTTTCCCTCTCCTCCTCATAGTCCTTTCCCAACACAGCAGTTTTGCTCGGCTGGTAGCTTCATTTTCTTTCCTCCTCTTTAACTCTTCATATGCACATCCTTCCAGACATAATTATTTCATTATTACTGCTATTAAGTGCCATTTAATTCCTGTATCCCTATATTTCTCTAAATAAATTTATACCTTGTTTTGGAAAATATTTGCTTTTCTTGTTGGTACTGCAGCCTCACAGAAGCACTTTGAACTTGCTTGTCCACTATCTCAGTAAAGATTTCTAAGCTAGACATTCTGCTCCCCTTAAATGGCAAGTGTGCAAGTTCTCCAAGCTAGCCAGTTTGCAAAAGCAGGAAAAGGTTTCTCCCTGACATTGACCTTAATTTCCATCAAATTGGTCAGGGTTCTGAGAGGATGATCAGAACCCAAGTTAGAGAGTTCACACATGACTAAGGATACATTTGAAAGGAAACACGTGTTACCACTGATGAGGCCAAGAAGGCTCCTGAAGTCCTTGCTTTCCATAAACTATGCAAACCTAAATTATTTAGGAGGGCTTTTTTACACAGGTAATAGGCTGTATTGTAACAAAATGATTCAGAAAGATATTTTGGTAAAGACATAGGGACTGTGGACTATACTACTGTGTATAGTATGCACTGTCTGTTGCTGTAAGTATGATCCTACTGTGTAATTTCTGCATTGTTTTGTTTATTTATTTATCTATTGAATTTATATCCTTCCCCCTTTCCCCTGAACAGGATTTGGGGTGGCTTACAGCATGTAAAATACACCCAATTAAAAAAATACAAAGATACAATAAACAATCTTTAAAATATGATTAAAAATCTATCCCCATTAAAATCTATCAAGCAGGGTAGGATGCATGGATGGTAGGGGTGTATGCTCGGTATAAACAGAGCTGGGAAAATACCTGAAAATACCTTATTGGTATTTGGGGGGTATTTTCCCAGACAATCGCTAAGTGAGCTACTGATTTGTCTATCCAAAAATGGCTACCTTGAAAACCCAAAAAAAATATTTGGGATTTTTGGGACCGCTGGATAGCTGCAATTAAAGGGCTCTCCGTCCCTTTAAATGCCTTCTGGGTGAACTCATCACTTGGAGAAAGTGTTTGAGGGGACTGTGAGTCCTTTAAACACCTTTTGGACTCACACCATGGTGTTGCACCACTTGGAGAAAGCATTTAAATGGACTACAATCCTTTTAAACACCTTTTTTTCTCCATTGGTAGTGATGGAGGATGGGGGCACCTTCATCTGGAGCCCATAGAATTGGACCCCCTGGACCAATATTTTTGAAACTTGGGGGGAGGGGGTTGAGAAGAGCTACAAGCAGCTTTTTTCCCCCAGTGCATCGAAGATATCTTGGTAATGTTTCCTCTTCTGTCATCTTTGTCTAGCTGTGAATCTAATTGCCAATCCTCTAAAATATGCTTTACTTGCATCCCAGGCACTTCTCATTGATGTTTCCGTGTTCATATTGTTCATATTTTGCTGAAAGTATAATTTCATTGCCTTTTTAATATACTTAAAAATTGTACATTTTTCAACAGTTGAACATTTAGTCTTCACCTAAATTTTCTTAGAGGCATCCTTTATTTTTAGCAGCAAAGGGTTAAGATCTGCATATGATCTGGGTAAAATGTCAACATCTTTAATATACTGTATGAAGCTTACTGAAGTCCAACACATATCAATTCTAGACCAGGATTTGTGTCTGTCAGAATAGAAGGTATAGTCACTTTCTGTAGGATTTCTTACTCTCCAAGCATCAACTAGTTTATATTCTTTGACAAGTTCTAAAAAAGATCTTGGAAGAAGTCCTTTGGAGGCTTTAACCTTCTTATTAGTCTAAAATGAAAATTTAAAATCTAAAATTAAAGTTCTTCAACATCAGCTTATTTTGTTGCTCTCGGAAGATATGGCTAAAATGTGAAATTTGCTAAATAGAATTATTTTGAGCATGCAAATAAATCAGGGCGATGGGTAGCCTACAAACTTAGAAAGGAAAGAGAAAAGAGATTGATCCATTCTCTATATGATGAGGGCAAAAGGGAGATATTTCAGAAAGAAGAACTAAAGAGAATTGTGCAATCGTTCCGTGCGCCTTGGTGTTTAGTCATGCTGGCCACATGACCACGGAAATGTCTTCGGGCAGCGCTGGCTCTTCGGCTTTGAAACAGAGATGAGCACCGCAACCCTAGAGTCGGATTCGACTGGCTTTTGAGCAAGGGAACCTTTACCTTTACCTTTTTATATAGGGAAGTGCAAATACCAAAGTAAAAACAAAAGCAATATTATTTCCCTATATTATCTGAAAAGAATAGGAAATATCTTAATGACCTGATCACAATAATGGAAATCATGGAAGCTATACAAAAGCAAAATATGGGGAAAGCGCCGGGCCCAGATGGGATACCTGCAGAATATTATAAAGTGCTAGAAGATATTATCCTTTTACCATACAAGAATATGATTACAACAGTTATGGAGGAGGGTTTTTTGCCTGAATCTTGGACAGAAGCAACTATTTCATTGATACATAAAGAAGAAATGGATCCAAAAGAAGTTAAGAATTATTGACCTATATCCTTGCTCAACTGTGATTATAAAATTTTTGCATCAGTTTTAGCTATGAAATTGATAAATCAGGGCGATGGCTAGCCTACAAACTTAGAAAGGAAAGAGAAAAGAGATTGATCCATTCTCTATATGATGAGGGCAAAAGGGAGATATTTCAGAAAGAAGAACTAAAGAGAACTGTGCAATCTTGTTATGCTCAGCTATATAGGTAAGAGCAAACACCAAAGGAAAAACAAAAGCAATATTATCTCCCTATATTATCTGAAAAAAACAGGAAATATCTTAATGACCTGATCACGATAATGGAAATCATGGAAGCTATACAAAAGCAAAATATGGGGAAAGTGCCGGGCCCGGATGGGAGACCCACAGAATATTATAAAGTGCTAGAAGATATTATCCTTTTACCATACAAGAATATGATTACAACAGTTATGGAAGAGGGGGGTTTGCCTGAATCTTAGATGGAAGCAACCATCTCATTGATACATAAAGAAGAAACAGATCCAAAAGAAGTTAAGAATTATCAACCTATACCTTTGCTCAACTGTCATTATAAAATTGTCGCATCAGTCTTTGCCACGAGATTGAAAAAAGTATTATCAGAATTTATACATCAAGACCAAACAGGATTTTTACCGAAAAGACAATTAAGGAACAATGTCAGAATGGTTCTAAATATATTAGAATATTATGAATCTCATCCTGAGAAAGAAGAAGAGGAGGAGGAGGAGGAGAGATTGGATTTATACCCCACCCTTCACTACCCAAAGGAGTCTCAGAGTGGCTTACAAACTCCTTTCCCTTCCTCTCCCCACAACAGACACCCTGTGAGGTAGGCGGGACTGAGAGAGCACTGGCATAAACTGCTCTTTTTCAAGGACAGCTGTGCCAGAGTTTGTGACTGACCCAAGGTCACATCAGCAGGTGCATGTGGAGGAGTGGGGAATCAAACCCGGTTCTCCCAGATTAGAGTCTGCGCACTTAACAGATGGCCCTAGTCTTTTTGGATGCTGAAAATAATAATATAATAATGCTTTCGATTTATTAATCGCTTTCCCCACAAATGGGCTCAAAGTGATTTACAGTTACTCTTTAGACAGGGGACTAACAATGTTTCATAGGGGATAGGGAAGACAACATATAATTCATTTTAAATTGCACACGCCATAACTGCCCGGTGGAAACGTTTCTGGCTTGGCTCAGTCATTTTCCGAACGGCTGCGTGTCGACCAGGCTTCAGGACCCGTATGTCAAATCGCCACACTGCCACCGCCTGGCCGGAAACATCCACTGCAGGGATTTTTGTAGCCGAGAAGTTCTTCCACCCTTTCCGAACCTCGACCAGGACGTCCCGACCGTCAGCTAACACCCTCCCACAAGGGAGATTGGTGTGCCCACCCTCTCTAAGGTGTGGTTCCCATTTTATCTACTCGCCGAGGCTTTCGAATTGCTGGGTGGACAATGAGCTGGGGACAACAGGCTGGCTGCTCACACCAGTGCGGGGCTCGAACTGACACAGTTCGAATGTTAAGGCAGTGTGGCAATTTCTTACTGAACAGATGAAGGAAATTGAAGCCATCTATACTAAACAGAAAGTGAGGGTAGCTGTAAATGATGACTTGACAGATACTATTTGGATTGAGAAAGGGACAAGACAAGGATGCCCTTTGTCGCCACTTCTATTTATTTTAACTTTGCAAGTTTTGACAAGAGTTGTTAGGAAAGACACTGCAATCAAAGGAGCCTCAGTTAAGGGTCACAAGTATACAAACATTTGCAAGTATATACAAGTTACAAGCATTTGCAGATGGCCTAGTATTCATTTTGGAAGACCCAACAAATTCTATAGAATATTTGTTGAATAACATTAAAGATTATGGAGAAATGGCTGGGATAAAAATTAATTACCAAAAGACAAAGAATATGACCTAATCAAAAAACAGAGTTAATTCATCTAACAAGATTTCAGTTGGAGAAAAGAGTTAAATATTTGGGAATAAACTTAACTCCAAAGTGTAGTTCTTTGGTGAAGGACAATAATCTGAAACTGTTCCAAGAAATTTCCATCTAGAAAGATGGAAAGATCTTCATTTATCCCTGATGGGACGGACTGCTGATGGGAAGGATTGCAGTTGTGAAAATGGATATATTGTCATACATTATTTTCTTATACCAGACTACCCCTGTTTGTATAAATCACTCTTTTTTGAAGATATGAATAAACAAATTTGGCAAGGGGAAAAGCTAAGAATTAAATTGAAAGCATTACAAGACTTTAAAAAATATATGGGTTTTACTCCAGTGGATTGGAAGATAGAGCAGCCTGCCTGGTATGGATGAGAGACTGGATTCTATTGGATAATCAAAGACTTTTAGTCCTAGAGGGACATGATTTAAAGTTAGGGTGGCATACTTTTGCTTGGTATGGGAAAGCAGTTGGACATAAATATTTTAAAAATCATCTGATAAGAAAATCCCTATTAACAACTTGGGGGGAAAATCTTACCTTTGGTATATTCTAAAATTCCAAGATAGGTCTCACCCCTGGAAGCCTTCTCACAACCAAGTTTAATCCCCTCAGACAGAATTTTTAGGTATGAAGCTCTCTTAGATAAGAAAGGACTTTTAAAAACAAAGGAAGAATTAATAAAGCAAGGAGTTAGCCTGGATTGGTGGACAAGGGCCCAAATTGAATCTAGAGATGCTAAAGATAGAAAAGTTGGTTTTTATTCTGAAGAAATTGTATTCGAGGAGTAGTTGTGTACATCTAATGATACGCTAATTAAGAAAATGTATGTATTCTTAATGCAAATGAAAATGGAAGATGAAGTGGTTAAAGACTGCATGGTTAAATGGATGCAAAATCTGGGTTATAACATTGAGTAAACGATGGAAAGTGAATGTGAAAATAACTAAATTGGTGGCATTTAAAGACAATCTGTATAAGATGTTTTACAGATGGTATTTAACTCCAGGCAGACTAGCTAAAATGTATAAAAATATGTCAAATAATTGTTGGAAGTGTAAAAAACATGTGGGTACATTTTATCATATGTGGTGGACATGTGATATAGTGCGTACGTTTTGGGTCATGGTACATACTCTGATACAGACAGTTTTGCAGATTTCAGTACCTTTTTGACCAGAATTGTTCTTATTGTATACCAGAGAATGTTGACAAAAATCAAAGATATTTTATAATCCATGTAGTAACTGCAGCGAGAATCTTATTGGCAACTTATTGGAAACTTCCATCAACACCTTAGGAACATGATTTAATAGCGATGATTACGGAAAGTGCGAAAATTGATTCCCTACATCCCAGTTGATGGTGAAGACACAGCTGAAGCATACCAGCTTCCTGGTGGATTACAGTCAGCCAAAGGCCACCAAAAAAAACACACGCAGCCTTGCATGCCCTGCAGAACCTAGGGAGGTCCTGCAAGACACACACCTCTTCGGGCAGCTGGTTTCACAGGACAGGGGCCATTACTGAGATCCTAACAACCTTGTTTCACAGGACAGGGGCCATTACTGAGAAGGCCCTCACCCTTGTTGACAGTTCATGGACCAGGGACCTTCAATAAATGCCACGATGAAGATCAGAGAAGATGTGGAGGATCATGCCAGGAGAGGCAGTCCTGAAGCTATGAGGGTCCCAGGCCATTTAGGGCTTTAAAGGTAAGTAGTGGGAGCCAGTGCAGCTGCTGTAGGATAGGTGTTATATGCCTATCTGCCAGCAATCTGGTAGGTGTGTTCTGGGCCACTTGCAGTTTCTGAAGCATGTTCAAAGGTAGCCCTGTATAGAATGTGTTACAGTAGTCCAGTCTCTAGGTGACTGTAGAGTGAATTACCATGCCAAGGTCCTCCTGAGACAGATGAGCCAGTTGGTGGGCCCAGCATAGATGGTAAGATGCAGTCTTTGTCACACAGGACACATGTTTTCCATGGAGAGCAAAGCATCAAGCCATACTCCCAAATTCCTGACAGAGTTGACTGTAGAAAGATGGACCCCATCAAGGGTCGGTAGAAGTGGCCACCCCAGTGGTCCGGGCTTCCCCAGCCACACAATCTCTGTCTTTGATGGATTTAGCTTCAACCAACTCACATTTAGCCATTTTACCACTGCATCCAGATAGGACGCCAAACTGGAATTCCAGCTACCACTTGCTCCATAAATAAGAGGTAGAGCTGGATGTTATCTCCATATTGATGGCACCCCACTCCAAACCTCCTGACAATCTCCACCTGATGTTAATTCTGCCATGTTAATTCTTGTGCTTTGTTTCAGCTCTGTTTCAGATTTCTACAATCCAAATCATATTGCATTATTTACTGGACATTCCATACTGTTGGTTGTATTGAGTTGCACTGTGTAACCTGCCTATACTAAAAGTAACACAACATTTTGATGTTCCAGGACCATGGAAAGTTATACCTTCAGAGAAATATCTGGCTTGTTCTTCCAATGAAGAAGAATTGTTTCTTTGACCAGAAGCAAGAGTCCACAAATTAACCCACAGGGTTGCCAAGTCAAAAATCGTCGGGAGCGGAGGACATAGAGTTTTCCCCTCAGATGGTCATGGCCCCGCCCCCATGCATGCCCGGCGTCATAACGTCACTTCCTGTTGACACGCACACCGGGGTAGGGATCCCCCCGGGGCCCGATCCCCCCGGGGGGACTTGCCAGCCCTAGAGGACACAGAGTTTCCCCCTCAGATGGTCATGGCGCTGGCCCCATGCGTGCCCGGCATCATAACGTCACTTCCTATTTCCCCTGATACCATCATGTGGCTTAATTGAAATAAAAAGGAAAGCCCTTCTATGGCTGAGTTCAGACTGGCAGTTTGAAGCGGGAGGGAGTCGTGCCGACTGATGTGGGAGCATACCGGGAGGAGGTGCGAGTAGGGTTGCCAAGTCGAAAATCATCGGGAGCGGAGGACACAGAGTTTCCCCCTCAGATGGTCATGGCGCTGGCCCCATGCGTGCCCGGCATCATAACGTCACTTCCTGTTGACGCGCACACCGGGGTAGGGTTCCCCCCAGGGCCCGATCCGCCGGTGGCAGGGAACGGGCCTTTGAGGCGGGGGTTTCCCCACCCCCGGGGGGACTTGCCAGCCCTAGGTGCGAGGGAGCATTCACACTGTTGGGCCGCCCGTGGTGGACGCGGCTGTAAGCGGCTGTTTTTCACTCTGGTGACATGCCACGTGGGCGCATGGGTGCATCAACAATTGGGGCAGGAACCTGTTGCGCCTTCCCCCACCCCGCATTGGGTGGTAGAGCAGCGCACATCCAGTCACATCACTGCTGCCTCTCCAGGGCAATCAACTGCACCTTATGCGCATCCCTGCGGGAATAGCCGGTTCACCTGCTTTTCGCAGTTAGCGTTCACACTTCCGGGTAGTGGAATGAAGCGGGATAAACTGGCTCTCCAGGGTTTGCTACCACTTTCACCAGGTATCTTGTAAACTTGTGAGTGAAGCATTACAAGACGGATTGAGTATGGGTGGGGAGCATCGGACAGATGTGCCTGTGTGAACAGCTCCTTTAATCCGCTTGTGAAACGTTCCTCACACGTGCCTATATTGGGGCAAACTGCCAGTCTGAACTTGGCCTATGTATGTGCTACAGCCATGGCTAGTGATCAGAATGTGAACTAAACTGATGGATGTTCAAGTATCCCTGCCTGCAGGTGGAAAGGAAAATTAGATGGGCCTCTCCTCCTCTAAAGTGACAGAGAAATGCTTTGCATCATTTAACAAAAAACAACCTTTTTGTTTCCATCATAATATAGGACAAAAAGACATACTGCCAAGACCCTGAAACTGTTGAATTAGAATTCATCAAGAGGTATGACACAACCCCCTCCCTTTTATTCTCATACTAACCCTGTGAGATAGATTAGGCTGACAGAGAATGACCAATCCAAGGTCACCCAATGAATTATTATAGCTGAATAGGGATCTGAACCAGTATCTCTGCATTCCTAGTTTGACACTGTAGATAGACCACAAGAAGTTGCCATTTTTCAGGGGTAAACTTAGACACTTTTACCCAAGAAGTGCCAACCAATGAAGATTTTTGAATGTCCCTACCATAGTGGGTTGTGCTTTAGAAGTCACTGGAATACCAAGCACACTTAAGATATTAATCAACTTCAGATTAGCCCTTCTGCATTTCAATTTCCAGATTTAAACTTTCAAATGCAGGTTGTTTTCAAGGAGAGGGACATGTTGGTGGTCTAATTAAGAAAGCTGCCACTGCTTTAATAAAAACAAGATCTCCATGTTTGTTTTTACCAGTGTGAATCTTTGATAAATAAAGAAAACATGAATAATAAATCAGGCCTGCAATATTTTATCTATACGCTTATAGAAATTTGCATTACTAACTTAGCCCCATTACTACTAGGGTACTTTTGCAAACTAGCAGTAATTTAAAGCTAGCCTAATTAAGGAAAATATACTGATACCAGCTGCATTAGCATTGTACATTGATAGATGTGACAGTTTTTGTAGTCTGGTTTAATGCACACCAAACATTATTCACTGCTACCCAAAAACTGAAATAAACATCTTGTAAGACTCCTTATAAATATATAATAGTGTATAAAACAAGCTGTTCAAACTGCTTCAGATTTTTGACTAGCTGACTTCTTCTAGTCTAATATAGCCAAAACACTGAACCTAAAATAAAGAGGAAATTGGTTGACTTCACACAGACTGAAGAATTCAGGCTCCACCTAGTGGATAAATCTTTCATATTCATGGGGGAAAAATCAGCACAGAGCAATAGAAATCTAGTGCATGATTACCTACTGCTCTAAACACTTATTGAAACTCTGAGCAATTTTACTGCAAGTACAATCTTGTTTCTTCAGAGAGCATGTCTTTTGAAAAGTTTTATCTCCACAGAACAGTTCAGAAGATAGTAGGCTGTCAGTAGAAAAAAAGATAATGTGTCCATGTTGTTCACCCACCCAGTCACCATGCCTTCACTCTGATCCACTTAGTTAACTAACAGACTGTGGAAAGGAGAGCACATTTAGGTTAACGCTTGTTTGTCCTCACTGGTGTTATTGCATAGCTACATCTTGCTGGTCACAGGACCCTATCATGTCATATTATTCACTATATGAGCCCTGATTGACTGGAATCGTTTGAAGTACAGAAATACTTTCAAGGAAGAAAATGGTACTGAGATAGCAACATATTTAGTGGGGAAATGGCTGTGAAGGGGCATGAAAAAGTGTGAAAGGGTGGAAGGTAGTGTATCTTATGTACATCTTCCCTCTCTCCAACCTTTGTATCATAAGTCAAACATCATAGTAAATCAGTTTCTCTCATGGTTTGCATCATAATAAATCAGTTTCCCTCAGTAATCTTCACTGTCGCTCATAAAGAGGCAGTGAGACTGTTTGTATTGTAACTTCATACTGGTCGGAAGCAAAATTTCATAGAGTAACATTTTAACAGCAGGGACATCAGCTTGACAGAGCAAAGCCACAGTTTTATTAATTTTGTTCTTGACATTAGGTGTAATTGTATAATTGTGGAATAATTGTATTTACAAAAGTCAGAATATCTTATACATACTTTTTACACAGTGTTTTATATTTTTCTTGCAGACTGTACACTGTGTTTCCTGTTGTTTGATTCCAGTGAGATATAACAGAGCTCTTTGAACTCTCCCCAGCTGCAACTGAGTAGACTGAAAATTTTGATATTAGTATGTTGGGGGATTGCCCAATTGGTCTGCATACCCATTGTATCAACTTGGTTATGTATTTTATATAATTGTATGTTTCCTGTGTGTAACTCTGCAATACGACTGACAAATAAATAAATAACCATAAATTCCTTCAGTATTTTCTCATGTCATTGTATTTATACATAAACAGGCCACCCTCAAATTTCTGTATGACCATATTCTTCACCTAGTCTTGATATCATTTGGACAGATTACACTGTAACCTACTGGTGTTTGGGTATTCAATGGATTAGATCTACAATACTGTAACCAACCTCTCCCTCCTTTTTTAGCCTATTGTGATTCCTGAAGTGCTCTTCCTAGGAATCAAGGAACTCCAGGAAATAGCACTGGGTGTGATATGGGGTCCTGTAGTTGAAGGTAGAATACAGGAAATCACCCCTTCCTTCTCCAGAAAATAAGGTTTAGATGCAACTCCTGTTTGAACCAGAAATATGAAAAAGGTCTCATTTAGCACAAAGTCTGATTCCCCAAGCTTATTCCTATAGCCAAACAGATGTATCCTACCCTGACAATCTCAGTGCTTTCCTAAGATTTAAAAGTATTTGTATAGGATTTCAACGTCTGCTAATTAAATTAGAGGGTACTGTTATTCAGCCTGTTCAAAATAGAACATGAGGTCACTTGTGGGCGGAGTTGGGCTTGATGCATTTTATGGCTTAGCCCAGGGATGTCAAACTCATTTGTTATGAGGGCTGGATCTGACATAAATGAGATCTTGTTGGGCTGGGCCATGTGTGTCTTAAAATGTAATGCCAGGTAGCAGAGATATAAAGTTTATAAAGGACACAAACAAACACAATTAAAGGGTTTTTTTTAAAAAAATGTAAATAAAACATGCTTAAACCACTAGCGAAATATCTATATATCTAATAGCGAAGGCGCCCCCTGTGTGCGGATGTCTAAATCTGCACATCGGGGGCACCTGGGGGGCAGGGAGATTTTCCTGTGCATGTGGGACAACGCCCAGGTGTGCAGTAAAATCTGAAAACTGTTAAAAATATAGGGGGGGGATTTAAATCCCCCATAAAGTATCAGAGCGTCCCCTGCACATGTGCAGGGAATGCTCTTAGGACGGCTTTGCTGCCGCCACCAGAGAAGGGGAGGGGGTGGGGGGAGAAGGCTTGGCCAGCCAGCGGCTGTAAGCCACACATAGCAGCTCTAAGCCGCACATTCCTCACCACCACCGCTCCGGAGGGGGGGGAGAGAAAGTTTGGCAGGCCAAGCTCCGGCCTCACCGCTGCTGGGGAAGGAGGGGGGGGAGAAAGCTTGGTGGGCCGG
>NW_015160250.1:91554-103772 GCF_001447785.1 Gekko japonicus
TGAGAGGGAGGGAGAAGGATGGGCTCACCTGATGCCGCTTCTGCAGGCCGGGAGCTGTAAAAAATCCCCCCCCCCCCGCGAGTATCGCGGGTCCTGCCTCTTGTTTTGTCTGTTTAACAGTCTCTGATAACTGACACCTCTTGCTCTGAATTATTGCATCAAAATGTCTGTGCTGTTGCAATCTTGAGTATGCTGTTCAGGTGTGTATCTGTAAGCTGCAAACCTACTTTTCATTTATTGACATTCATTACAGAAATGTCATGCTCAGTGTTCTGAGCCTAGGAGAAAACATGAAATGGCTGGGCATTGTAACCTTTTGTACATAGGTTGTTTCATGTGCTGGTCAAGAACATGAGACGGCATCCTGACACAGACTAAGGGCCCTGTGTTTGTCTACAAAACTATGGTCTTCCCCAGAGAAATAACTACAACTTCCTACAAAGGAAATGTGAACTTGGTCTGGAAACACACTCTCAGCCTAATCCACCTCACTGGCTTGTTGTTATTCCTCCTCTAAATAGTTCACATTGCTTTCCTCCTGAAAAAGACTGGATAATGAGGGCATGAATACAGTGAAAAGGGGGAGGGAATCCAGTTGCACCCAGGAGAGCCCTGGCTCTCAACAGAATAGACACACACTGCAAGGCACACAAAAGCTCATACCTTGAACCTGGGCTCTTTTTGTAGCAGGAACTCCTTTGCATATTAGGCGACACCCCCCCCCAATGTAGCCAATCCTCCAAGAGCTTACAGAGCTCTTCTTACAGGAGCTACTGTAAGCTCTTGGAAGACTGGCTACATTAGGGGTGTGTCGCCTAATATGCAAAGGAGTTCCTGCTACAAAAAGAGCCCTGACTTGAACAAAAAATTGTTAGTCTTAAAGGTGCTTGGTATTTCTCCCCTGTAACTGAGGCAGCCCAGCAAAGCAAGCTTTCCCTCTCTCCCTCCTTCCCTTCAGGGAGGAGCCTCAGCCAGCGGAAGGAAAGAAAGGCTGTGCTTTGTCTCCTGCAGCCTGGCCAGGAATCAAGCTCTGGCTTTTCCTTCCCTCTCCCTGGGAGGAGGAGGGGGAGGAACCTCAGCCAGTTCTTTACCAGACTCTCTCAATTGCACAGGAGAGGCTTGCCTATCTCTCCTGTGCTACTGGGAGAGACTGGTAAAGCAAGCTGTGATGTGACAGCAGCAAGAGAACTGGAAAAGGAAAAAAGAAACAGCTAGGGCCTTGCAGGTTGGATTGGGGCCCTCTAAGGGCCTGATCCAGCCTGCTGGCCATATGTTTGATACCCCTGGCTTAGCCAATCACTGAAGACAAAGAATCAACTTTAAAAGTTGGCTTTAAACATCAAGCTTTTTCACCAGTTGCCCTGTCCATCCACCTTACCTTGATGATGCAGAATTAGCAACTTGCCTTTTGAGGACAAGCAGGAATTTGGGGAGTTTCATAGAGTTTCATAGAAGCAGAGCTTCCTGGCCTTTTAGATTGTCAGTGGGGATTTTTTGTATTAAATAGGACTGGTCAATCCTCCCAAGTTTGACAATATAACCTTAGACATTGTGGAAATTGCAACCATTAAAAGTAGCCAATGGCCATTAGCATATATAGCTTTAAAAGGAACAGATTAATGGAGGATAGGTCCACCAATGACTACAAGCCAAGAAGATTAAAGGGAACCTCAACATGGAACAGTAAACCACTGAATACAAGTGTCAGAGAGCAGTGTCTTTATGTCCTGTTTGATGATCTTTCTTGGAAACTTGGTGGCTACTGTGTGAAACAGGATGCTGGATTAGATGGACAACTGGCCTGATCTAGCAGAACACCTGTTTTGAGATTAAGCTTTGCATTTATTGCCATTTTCTCTGCAGACTAGGATAAACAGAGCTTGAAGCAATGAGTTGGAGCCAGGGTTATGTTGTCAAGAAATACTGACAGCCAGCAGGGCTAGCCATAGAACAATCTGACAAATGTTTAATAGTACATAGATCAGCGATCAATAAGCCTAGTTTATCCTCTAATTTGGTGTTTTGTTTCTTCATTGTGTATGGGAGAGTCACATTTATTGCAACTTAACTGTAGAACTATAATGTAATCGTTTGATCCAGAGCAGATAAAGTGTATTTTCAGGGACTTTTCAACAATTGAACAATTTCCCCAAAGGATCACCAAAACTTCTAGAAAAAGTGTGACTTCTCTTTCATCTGGTGTGGTATTTACCGGCTATGTTTAAGCATGTGAAAGGTTTCACAGAATGCACTGTATTTTGGAAGCTGTGTGTGTGAGAGAGTGGGTGAAATAGAGAGAGACAGAGGGAGAACAGGACTCAGTATTTAGAAGATAAAACAACCTGCACCTGTTTTTATCATGGTGTCACAGAGAAAGCACAAAAGTCTTTGGAAGGAATTTTCATCCTTTGTTAGCAACAGAACTGCAAGCAGGTAAACTGCTAGATTGTTGTTTAAGCGAAGTAAAGGTTCAATCTGACTGCTTTCTTATTGCTCCTAGGGAACTCCATAGCTTATGAGCTTTCGTGTTCTGTAGGAAATGAAAAAGAATAGAGCGGGATTACTTTCCTTGTGCAGGTCTGAGGTCAACTAAAAACAGCTTCTGGGTCAATCTCACAGCTTCACATTTTCTGAGTGGCCAGCAGATCCCAGCTAGCATTTTTTTAAAAAAAAAATCCAGTTCTGCCATGCACTGCTTTCTAAAATGGGTCCAGACATGACTTGCAACCTATTATGGGTCCCGGAATGCTTTTCCTTAGTAAATTTACCAAATGGTTGTCATCCAGCTGGAATTTCAGAGGCATCATCAACATTTTATTCTCTTGGAGAATTGCCCAAATTGCAGCTGAACCATTTGTTCTGAAGCATCTGCTATTCTAACACACTGCGGTGCACTAAGGTGTCAAAGGGGGTATGATGGCTACATTTGTAGCATAGTGAACAAGGGTAACCACCCCTTACTAACCATTTCTCAGGTTGCACCATATATGCTGAGCTACCATAATCAGGCAACCTGAAAAAGAAGAGACCTCAAGACCTACAAGGGAGAATCCCCTTTGCAAAAGAAAAGAGTATTTTGCCCTTGGCAAGTCCTTCTCTGAGCGTGTGCACAACTCCTTTTCCATGTGTCCTAGGTGCTAAAGTGATTGCAAACAAAACCCTAACAAACGTTAGCCTCACCTAAAGAGTATTTTCAGTGATCCATCCACAGAGTAATACTTTTTAAAGTATGTTGCACAGTGATGGATGCAAACGGAATGGAGGAATATTTAGTTAGGAGGGAGATAACAAACCAGGAGATGCCACATTATCCATGTATGCCGTTTGTTATCAACCTAACTAGCAGCATCATGTACTGTACAATTAAAGATAACCAGAGAGTGAGAGATAGCTTTGTAGCTCTATAGATTAAACAGGACAGCAACAGCAGGGTAATCACAAGGAATACTATAGGACTGGGTGTTGAGCTATTTGGGAGTCTTTAGACTTGATGGCAACAATTTTATGTCCTGGTGGTGAATGGAGCTGTATGTCTGCATCTGCTAGCCTTCTTTGCTTAATTGCTTTTGGAGTATTGCTTAGATATAGTATAACAGGGCTGTTCAAGGACCTATCAGCATGACAGGTTGTATTTATGTCCTCTCATAAAAGTGGCAGGCTTTATTGTCTGCCTTTGCTCATTCACTAGACATTTTATTCATCCATACCACACACACACACACACACACAAATACACTGCTCATTCACTAGACATTTTATTCATCCGTACCACACACACACACACACACACACACACACAAATACATGTAATGTTTGCAGGATGCAGCTCCTCTCTCTTTGAAACTAAGAATGGAAGATGACAGAACTATACTTTTAAATGCCCTTTTCCCCAACTGAAACAATGGCTCCATACATGAGACAGGGAACAACAAAGGAGAAACTGAGTTGTAATGAATGAGTGGCAGTAAAGCATGTGGAGAAGACACTGATTAGTGGAAGAGCTGGGGGGTGCAGTGTTCCACATGTCTTCAGTTTCTGACCACTGTAGTAAAAGGGCATCAGGTTGATTTCTGAACTTCCAGGTTTTTGCATCACTGTATTTGAACTGACTCATCTGCTTGGAAGTGCTTCTGATCAGAATGGTTTCAGATCCAGAATGCTGGAACATCAGAATGAGAGTATTTCCTTCAGAATTTTCATCCAGGAAGAAAAGTCTGTAATAGTTTATGCACAAGCAATGCAACTGTAGCTTTATAGTGGTTTTGCCACTATTATTATTCAACATTATCTTATTTGGTGTCAAAATATGGTAGGAATTGTAAAGCTAACAGAAAAGTCTGTATATTTTTTCTGTATAGTGAGCTTTTAATAGATTGGCCTAAAGCTCAGGATCAGCTTCAGTCGTACAAACAGCACAGAGCTTTGTATTGGCTGAAGTTAATGACATAAAGTCTTGTATTAGAACACAACTAGACAAGGCAAAGAGAAATCTGTGAATGGATGTCCCATTGGAGATCCGTGAAGATCCATTAAAAGTGTGAAGGAAACACAAGGGCTTCCAGAACTAGATAGGGGGCACAATGCTTCAATAATTCTTTTACTTTTCCATGTAAACATATATGCAGTACTATTTAGAGTTTTAGGTGTTTGGTTTTAAAAAATGAACATTAAAAAAAAAGTGTTTGAGAGGGCTTTTCACAAATTTTGCTCCAAATTGTGATTCAAAAGGAGGAATGTTTGCCCATCACTGTTCAGAACCAATAACAGTTTTGGCTCCTGATAAATAATGTCTAGTAGAAATAGTTGCAACAGCAGCAGTAGAAAAATTCTGCTCCAAAATCACTCCAAACATTCCATGTAAAATATATTCACATTTCACAGCTGTGGGCCCATCAGCATCACACATTGCTATTGACAACGTTAAAACTTAATATTTTGACAACGGTGATAGAAGTTGAACTGGCAATGACTGAGAAGGAAAGAGATCTTGGGACTGTAGTGAACAGCTGAATAAAAATGTCAACTCAGTGTGCAGCAAACTCCAAGTGACAGATACCTATATCAAAACCACTGTTTTTGGAAAGGCTGTCTGAAGAGCAGCATCAAACAGGTGAAAGGTGAATTTCTGGAACTAATGAACAAATTAAAAGCTAATATGTCTCCAGGTATTATGGAGACAGGTGGCCAAGGGTTCAGAACTCAAATGTGAAATTGTTGATATGCACATTGGTATACGTAACCTGTGACTAAAATCAGCCACCCTGTCAGAATAATAGAAAGTAGCAAAGGTAAAATTGATCCTTAAAAAGGGATCCAGAGGAGATCCAGGGAATTATAGAGCAGTTAGCCAAATGTCTGTTTCACATAAACTGATGGAAACTGTTGTCAAAGATAGCACAGAGGCACAAGCCCTGCTCAGGAGGGATTACCAACATTTTGGAGTTCTTTAAGAGGGCTAAGAGGGCATGTGAATAAGTGTGATCTGACAGATACTATTACTTGCACTTTCAAAAAGTTTTTAACAAAGTACTTCACCAAAAGTTCATGAATAAATTTAGCAGCCAGGGGACAAAAGGGCAAATCCTCTTATGAATTATAAATTGGTTAAACAACAGGAAGTAGAGTGTAGGAATAAATGGAAAGTTCTCATAACAGAGGGAAGTAAGTAGTGCAGTATTGGGATTAGTGCTGTTTAATTTGTTCATAGATGATCTGGAATTGGGACAGAATACCACAGTGCCCAAGTTGCAGATAATGCCAAATTGTTCAAGATAGTGAAAACCAAATTGTATTGTGAAGAGCCCAAAACTGTGTAAGTTGGCAATGAAATGGAAAATGAAGTTCACTGTAGCTAAGTGTAAAATAATGCACGCTGGAGGGGGGGGTCCTCATTTTAAATATATACGGATGGGGTCTGAACTAGCAGAGACTGAGAAGGGGCTGTAGTTCAAGGAGATGTAAACTCAGGCTGATTTCGCACTAGAGCTGCCTCGATGTTGCACCGCCGTTTGCCCCGATAGTATTGGTCAATTTCACACCCGAAGCCGTGGGGCTGCATTTGACCCACGGCTTCATCCGATTTCCTCTGCAGTTTCGTGATCCTCAAAAAACAGGATCACGAAACTGCAGGGGAAATCGGGTGAAGCCGCAAGTCAAAATGCAGCCCCGCGGCTTCGGGTGTGAAATTGACCAATAGTATTGGGGCAAATGGCGGCGCAACATCGAGGCAGCTCTAGTGCGAAATCAGCCTCAGTGTGCAGCAGCAACAGGGGGGGAAAGCAAATTCCATACTAGGAGTTGTGAGAAGGGAACTGAAGACAGACAACCTTTATTGGCATGTAAGAGATAAGATTACATTCAAATTTAGGAATACATCAAAAGTATGGCTGTTGAACAGCCAACAAAAAAAGAACTGATCAATTAATAGTTTCCCTGGTTTGAATTACAGATTGAAGAAAACAAGCAACATTAAAAGTTATAGAAGCTTTTTGCCCAGAGAGTAGCAACTGGGCCTTGACACTCTCAGGAAGACCACACCATGTAAAATGAAGAGTGTCCAGAAATTTTTCTCGATTCTTAGTATAAATTGGACAGTTTAAGAGAACATGGGACATGAATTCGATAGCACCCTGACTACAGGGGCATTGTCTAAGTTCATAGGGGATTTTTTGGCATCTTCCAGAGAAGATGGCCGATGGCAATATGTTAAATCTGGCTAACATAAATGCCCTTCTTTGATGGGGATCAGTTAGAGAACAAAAATAAGTAGCTGTCTGGCCCAGTGTCTGGGATAATCCCAGATGAACTGGGGAACAGGTTTTCCTGGCTGCCTCAGTCAGGCACTGAAATTGAATATCTAGAAGCCTGTGTTTAATTGTATAAAGTATTGTGGAGGCAGACGATAAGTAAAGTGGGTCTAGAAGTATTCCTAAGAACCCAGTTCTTTTGGACTGATTTCAGCCAGTTAGGTTCAACATTAAAAAGGTAAAGGAATTTGGGTCAGGATTAAACAGAAGGCGCAGCCAGAATTTGATGGTCAGAAGCCAGGCCCGAGTTTCCAGCAGCATCTGGCCAGTTTCGAGACAGATTGCCACGTATGGGACACAATTAGGGAGTCCAAGGGTTTTCTGCAAAAACAAGGATTGTAAACACTCTGCTGATTGAAGGAACTGAAGATATAACAGCCTTTGGTATAATAACCTTGTATGGACCTATGATGTCAATGCACTTGGTATGCTGTGTCCAGGGGTCTTTTCCTGCAGGAGCACACAGGAGCGGAGCTCCGGCAGTAAAGAGCCTGGGGGAGGCACATGCAACAAGCCCCACCCCCTGCTCCCAGCAGCCCTCAGTCAGAGCAAGAAGCAGCCAGATAAGCTGCAGAGCCCCCCCCCCCCGGCTCCACGGTCCAAAACAGTCCAGTGGCACCTTTAAGACCAAGTTTTATTCAGGTACAAGCTCTCCCTCCTTTGCGAGGGCAGATCTGCACGTCCCCCCCCCCATAGCTAGCAATCCAAAACAGTCTAGTGGTGGGTGTTGCCTTCTGACACACTTCCGGTGATGTCAGGGGGTGTGGCATATGCAAATAGTTATGCTAATTAGTTATGTTAATGAGCTCCTGCACCTCTTTTTCTATGAAATGACCCCTGGCTGTGTCCCTATCTGGTCACTGTACCTCAGAAAAGAAATTCAAGAGTTGGCAACCCTATCTCCTTTCCATGCAACATCAAATCTACCTTTATCTGCCTCTCTGTCTTAACCTTTCCCTCTTCCCTGCCCCTGGCAGCCTCTACCTGGGAAAAGTGTGGCCCACTGGGCCAGGCTCACTTGCATGGAAGAGAATCTTCAAGAAATCATGGAGTGGCACCTTGTATCCCCCTCCCCATACTATATCCATTTTCCGTCTCACTTGCAACCTTCATGTCTTCTCCCCTTTCCCTGCCTCACTCTCTCTTTCTCAGCCAGTCACCAACCTACCTTTTATCTGTCACCCATCTTCATTTATACCCCACCTTTCTCCACAGTGGGAATCAAAGAAGCTCGTTATTCTCTTTTTTATCTGCACAACAACCCTATGAGGTAGGCTAGGCTGAAAGTATGTGACTGGTCCATAATCACCCAACTTCCACAGCAAGATGGGGATTCAAACCTGGGTCTCCCAGACCAAACCCTACTCTGAAGGTCTAACCACTATACCTCACTGGCTTCCATAGGGTGGCTGTTGTTGATCAGTAGCAAGCAGTCGGCCTAGTTCAGTCATATAAGTTAGGTGGTATCAAGTCATGCAGTGGTTGACAACCTCCAGGTGGGACCTAGCAATCTCTCAGAATTACAACTGAACTCCAGATGACAGTGATCTGTCCCCCTGGAAGAAATGCCTTTTTTTGAGGGTAGACTCTATGGCATAATATCCAGCTGAGGCCTCTCCCCTTCCTAATCCCTGTCCACCACAAAATCTCCAGAAATTTCCCAATCTGGACCTGGCAATACTAGTCAGGCCTGGCCCAATGAATCCTCCCTCAAAGGCTAAAATAGGCCTGGAAAAGGCCTTACTCCCTCTCCTGCTTTTTTACTCACAAAAACCCAGCCTGGAATACTGTGGTTGCCTAGCAAAAGTCACTGAAGGAATTAGTTCTTTAAAAGCTACAGGCAGTCCTTTTATCATTATCAGGTTTTTTAAACTCCCTAATGTATTTTTTTAGATTTCTGCAGACCAGGACCCCTTTTCGGGTTTGTATAAAGATCTTTCTTGCCTATTCATAGCTCCAGTCACTGGATTTATGTCCTCAGATTTGGCTGACTCTGCTATTAGAATATAAGATATCAATCCACTTTTAATGCATTTTAGTGATTGTTTGCAAGTAAATTTTCCCATTTCATATAGTAAAATCCAGTTGCAAAATACATTGAAAGTGGATTGAAAGTGCATTACTCACTCAGTGTGTGTGAAAGCACACTAAAAGAGGTCATGATATAAATTATGCATAGCCTGTATAAAGTGGATAATGTCTTCATCTCCCATAATACCAGAATGTGGGTGCACCCATTATAGTTGAAGAATGATAGATTTGGGACAGTCAAAATGAAATACTTTTTTTATTCAACAAGTGAATTGTCGGCGGAGTACAGGAAATAATCCAATCCATTCTTTGTAGTTTGTTTTCAATGAATTTACTGCACCGGATTTTGCAAAAAGACAATAACTGACTACGTGCCACTAATGCAACAGAGAGGCCTTCAGAGCACAAGCACTAACACATACTACTACATAGCAAGCAGAGAGAGAAAAACAACATGTTAGATACGAGACTCGAGGCGGCAGGTGAACAGTGATAACAGCTTTATTGAACACGAAGTCAGAAGAACCAGAAAGAGACAAAGAATGGAGCAACAGGCTCCTTTTTAAACAGTCTGGTCTTGGCAAGCCACGCCCACATGTCAGATAAGATCCAATCAAATGCAGTACATAAAGACCAATCACTTTGCTTCCCTCCAGAACTTCCTTTGTTCTGATAGGTCGGTTTACAATACCTTGGTCAGACTCAAGCTCATACATTCATACATTCTTATTTCATACACAACACAACAAGAGGTAGGTTGAACTGCAAGAGAAAAACATTAAATAAACCCTAAACATTAGAATGCTCCACACCTCCCCATAGGGTACAAGTGGACTAAACTGCTCTTTCAGCATTATTTAAAGTAACTAGACTCTTAGCAGGCTGTTGCTTCTCCAGCATGAATAACATGTGGAATTTTCTGCCAGAGGATGTAGTGATGACCAGTAACATAGATGTCTTTAAAGGAGGACTAGACAGATCAACAAAGGATAGGTTTGTAGTAAAACAACCTTTCAGGCCATTGTTTTTGTCAACCAAAGCGCCTGTCTGGAGCTTGGTTGCCATGGTAAGGTGGGGGGGTGAGAACTGGAATGTATACTTTCATTATAGTATATTGTTATCTGTCTGGTGTAGCCATGTAACCTTGAGACCTACACTGTCATTAGTATTCTCTTTCCCCTGAGAATCTTAGGGTGTTAATTCAGCAGGCTTCTAGCTTAGATGTGATTGGCCAAAAGCCACTAATGCCTTGTTTTATTATGGTATAATTGCTGGCTTTGCATGCTTGACCTCAGTTCTAACAAAAAACATTATGAGTCTGGATCCTATCAATGTCTCAATAAACTTTACTTCTTCTGAATTACTGTTATTGGGAACTGATTTCTCCAGGGGCTCTGACAGTTTTCACCATGGAAAATGAGGGGTTTGTAAAAAATGTTTGTGCAGCAGGGCCTGGTCTTAAACTGCTAGACCCCAACAAGGAGTTGATATCTTCTAGGGTTGCCAGATCTTAACTGGCTGCCAGTGTGGGGGTCCCAGTCCTGGAGTTCTTTGGAACTCTATGGTTTTCCTTAAATGATCGAGTGTCTGCCAGTGCGATGATGTCACTTCTGGGTGACATCATCTCACTGGGCACATCGGTGCACATGAGGCTCTTCGGAGGCAGGATTCCTCCACCGGCCAGATCAGGGCCGGTGGATCGGGGGATGCAAAAGCAGGTAAAGCCCTGCCCCCGTCAGGGGAATGAGAATCCTAATATCTTCCAGCTTCTTAACTTATTGCCACTGCTAGAAAGCAGCATCAAGGTAGGCCTCAGCTTCTAAGCTCAGCTTGCTGGCCCTCTAGGGCAACTCCTGGCACTATGTGAAAAAGAATGCTGGACTAGATGAACCACTGGTCTGATCCAGCAGCTTACCTCTTATTTTCTTATGCAATGTTTCTAAACAGCAAGTTTAGTTCTCTGTGTTTTAGTTAATGGATTGGCATGTTCCTATGTCATTGCTTTCCCCAAAAGTGTTACATGGTACTATGGGCATGGGGCACATATGTAGCTTTCTATTATTTTGTGCATCCTTTTGGTAAGTGTCAAATTTTATCTGCTAATAACACACGGCTTAGATGGGCTCAGTTTTTATGTTCTAGGTGGAAGTTAAATACATTTCATTATACTGCCCCATATAGTAATTTGTTACCTGCTGCTATATAAGGGTTCTGTCTTTACAGATAACTGGTAGAACAGCTGCTACTCGCTATTTCTGACAAACTAAGCTTTGTAAACAAGAACAGCATAAAAGCTACTTTAACCAGTCTGCTCTCTGCAGTTCTGATATCTTATTATTTTAAATGCTCCCATTTATCCTACAGGACTGCAGCTGTATTTCAGAATTGGTTTTACAAGCTCACCTTTACTGTACTCTAGCAGTAAAAGCCAAAACATAGTTCTGTGGGTTTCCCCCCGGGAAAGAAATACACTGAAAATCCAGACAAAGAACTAGACCCAAAGGACTCATGCTAAATGTGACAAGTGCCATAGATACAGAAGAGATTATTCATATCCCTTTTGACAGAAGACCCACTTCCCAATCTATTAGGGTTGCCATCCCCCCAATGGGGGCAGGGGTTCCCCTACTTTCAGGGGCCCCAATCCACCACCGATCATCTGGCTGGGGGGAGCCCCACTCTCAAAGAGCCCCGTTGCGCCCGGTGCAATGATCGCATGGGGGATGCTCTACCATTTGGCTAAAAACCCTATGGTGACCATAGAGTTTTTGGCCAAATGCTAGAGTGCTCCTTGTGCAATGTGCCCAGTGCGATGACATCACTTCCCGGTGATGTCATCATGCCGGGCATGTTGGATGCACCAGAAGATCCAGGAACCCGGGCTGGAGACCTCCGTTGGCAGCCAGGTAAGACCTGGCAACCGTACAGTCTATACAAATCATCCATCAATAGGCAGGTTTGTGGTAGAATCTGGGGTCCAGGACACCTTTTTAGCCCAACACCACTTCTGGCTGATGCCAGAGGGTTCCTCTGCTATGATCTTTTCTTAGGAAGATTTAGTGTTTGGCATGGCAATCTGTGTATAAGGTGTTGTGAAAAATCTTTGAATGTGTTAGAGAATATCTAGGCCTTACATACTTTCCTCTGAGGCCATCCATCCATAAGCATTGTTAGAAACATCTTGAATTGATGCCATTTTGTACTACCCAAATAAGTACATGTGTCAAGGCCTGTAACGTATAAAATGGTCTCTACATGTGTAGAGTCGAAAGCTGTTGCTTGGGTAATTACTTTGGGACTGAAACAGTCTAGACTCTAGTGTATGCCCCAGATCCTGATCTGATACAGCCAGGGCTCTTTTTGTAGAAAAAGCCCAGCAGG
>NW_015160250.1:104078-134635 GCF_001447785.1 Gekko japonicus
TGTGGCCAACTTGGAAGCCAGCCGGAACTCCATTCCTGTGAGTTCCTGCCCAAAAATAGCCCTGGATACAGCACTCTAATTTGGAAGGGAAGATGAGACAGAGAGAATCTCAAATGAAGCAGTCTTTATTTTCTTGATACAAGCCTAGAAAGATGAAATACAATGGGGAGGAAAAAACATAAACAGAATTGTAATACAGTCATGCAATTCTACCAATGCTGCCCTTGGTTCTAGCCTAACTGGGCGTGAATGGGAAATATAAGGCAAAATAAAGGGTGAAAGCATCCTGTCCTGAAGAGTTCATTGCATTGAGGTTTGGGGCAGCAAAGGCAAAGAATTCCTGGGCTAAAGAAAGAATCCAAAACCAGGTATGAAGTTGGGGATCCAAGTGAAGCATTGAGTGATCAGCAGGGAGGGCAAAGGTCTGAGAACTAAGTCAACGGTAAAGTTGGGAAAGGAGGCTTGGGAGCAGAACCAGCTACAAAGTTGGAGGGGCTTTAAGATGGGCAGTTTATGGGTTTGGGATGATGATGTGCAGAGTGGTGCACATATGTATGGACAGTGGGAAGATATAGGGGGAATGAATGAATTACCAGGACAGTTGACTGGCTCAGGCTGAGCAGCAGCATGAAGACATGTCCCTGGGCAGGCCGTATAGTGAGGAGGCCTCTAGAGCCTCAGGTTCCTATCCTACAAACTTGAGTCAATTACTTCTGTTTGTGAGGGAGGTTCTGGAGGCTGGTTAAAAAAGGCCTTTAATCAATGCACTCTTTGGAGCATTCAAGCAGGTGGGCTACTCCTGTGCGAGACCATCCAAGGAAATTCCTGCTAGTTAGGGGGTCCCTACTTGGAAATTAAACTTGATTATGATATCCAGGCCTCTGGCAGATGTCAGAGAATTTTTTAGGGTGTAAAAACATAGGGGTTCCCAGGGGGGAGGGCTTTTTTGCAACCTTTATGCCAGATTGAATTTGTAGCTCCAAGGAACAGGTGTTGTCAGAGACATTTGTCTGCCCAGGTTAGTATTGTCTCCTCTAACAGGGAGCAGCTTGACAGGCTCTCAGGTAAAGTGACTTGACAGCTACCACTCTATCCTTCTAACTGGAGGTGCTGGGGATTGAACCTTGGACCACTGACATGCAAAGGAGATGCTGGAGTATATCCGTTGTTACTCTTCAGAACTCATTCCCTGTAGAGGCCAGATAAGCTATTTCAAAGGAGTTGTAAAATGGCACTTAAAAAAACCCTAGCTTTTAATCTATGGCAAAGTGGATGAATTTCAAACTCAGGGACCCTTTAGACAGCTGCTCAAACAAAGTATTTGCAGGAAAATGCCAGTGGCAATTTCCCTGTTGCTCAGCACTCTAGATGCAATCTCAGATTCTGCCTCCTCTACATTAGCAATGATTGTGAAGACTCCAAAGCTTGTGACACACAAAGCCAAATATAGCCCATCAGTCTATAATATGGACCTTCATGCCTGCCATGTGTTTGACCACTTTGGATGCAAGGATCTATAGCCTCATTTCGAAGGTGCTATAGATCCTGCAGACATCTCAGTGAACATGTTTGAGAAGCAGATATACTGCATGCAACAGCCACAATCACTTTGGAGCTGAGCTTCAGATCTCATTGCTTTCCTACTCAAATAGCTGCCAATCTGCTCTGTGGCTGTGTGGTAGCTGTGGGTAGTTAAGTTTCAGTCCTTTTACCTTGTGGCTGCATTTGCAGTCCTGGCTGACAATATGTCCAACGGGCTTAACCCCGCCCCCAACCCCACCCACTTCCTAGAGCAGACACACAGTTATGAATTTTGTTCATTCACTCAGTTTATTTCCAGCTTTTCTCCCCCAAGTGGCTACATCATTCCCCTCTCCCCATTTTATGCTCACAGCAACCCTGTGAGGTAGGCTAAGCTAAGAGTGTGCATCTGGCCCCAGGCCAGCCATCTGGCTTCCATGGTACAAGTGGGGAACAGAATCTGGGTCTCCCACATCTAGTCTCACACTCTAACCACTGCACCAAGTTGGCTCATTCACCCAGACCACCCTCTGGCCCCTCCCTTCTTCACACAGCAGCCTGCAAGGTGAGGGAGGGAATCTGTTGTTAGGTCAGCTTTGGAGGTGTTTCTGGGCATCTGCTGTGTTTGGCAAATAATTATGACAAGGGGGACCTGCACAACCATCCACAGCCACCCAAGAGCCCTTTCTCTTAGACATGTCCTCGAGAAACCCTCGGGGGGGGGGGTCACAGATGGTCTGGGGAGGGAGTGGGGCAGGCAGGGGTATGGAGCTCCTGTCATGTAGTCAGAACCAATCAGTTGTCACACAACACAGACCTTATTCAACCACACACCATGGCAAGTTGTGAAGACTCCATTAGCTTCCTCCCTGGTGCCACAGGGAAAAGGACTGAAGATCCCCACCATGGCATGCATCTAAGTGGGGTGGCATTGCAGGTGGAATTTGGAAGGGCTGGCCAGGTGCTTCAAGAGAAGCGCTGGAACCACAGACTGAGCAGAGTGTGCAGCGGGGAGGTGGGAATTGCCACTGCCACAAGCCTCCCTGTTAAATCTTCACCTGCAGGAAAGCAGAACAGAGATACGTCCAGCCATGGCAAGCAGGCATGAGGGCCATGCCAGGCTAAGCCATGGATGTGTTGTTCTGACAGGGCCTGTGTTATGTAGTGGGTTAGCCGCATGGATGAAGGACACAAGTCTGCATGGTATACTGCACGCTTTATTGGTACACAACAAGAACAAGAACTAACGGCCGGCTGGCCAACTATATACACTCCTGGGGACACACCCATGGGTCCCGTTGGTGGGTTTGAATCTCCCGCCACGGTTCCATTGGTTCCCCCAGTGTAGGGACTAGGAGCCTAGTCCCTATTGTTCTCCCAGAGTCAAGCTCTGGGGTATTCGCTGGCCCCCTGGTGGCGGTCAGCGGACACAAAATCCCTCCCCCCATAGTTCGGAACCACCCTAGGTCACGTAGTCCTTTAAATGAGATGGGGACCACCGCTCGCTAGTGGACCATCGGGGAGCTGGGACTCTTCCGGGGCACAGTCCTGTGCGGGGGTTTCCGGCGCCCCCCTTTCTGGGTCTGCCCTTGGTTCCGGACTCTCTGTTCCAGGGTGTTCTGGGAGCATGCGCCGCCGGAGTTGATCAATGTGCCTCCGCAGTACCTGCCCACACTCTGTTGACACCTCGTACATGACGGTGCCTAGGGGACGGATGATGTGGCCAGCTAGCCATTCTGGGCCCCTGCCAAAGTTCCTGACGAAGACAGGGTCCTCTGGGAAGAACCCGCGAGGTGCTTCCCGCTGCTCTACTACGTTCCGTGGTTCAGGAGCCCGATCGGGGTGGAGGCGGTCCAGTAGTGTTCGTGGCCTCCGGCCCATGAGGAGTTTCGCTGGGCAGCGGCCGCTGACAGGATTTGGCGTGATGCGCTGGACCTTTGCTTTTGCTTACCTGTCAGTGCATGGTTGCCCCTTTGTGTCAAGCCTCTAAAGGTGGGGTACCTGTTAGGGTTCTGAAATGGGAGAGGTCAGCCACAGAGTATGGCCTTTACTCTCCTCCTTGGGTGTTAGCACTCACCCTGTAGTGCTAAGTGCCCTCTCTGTGCTTTTCCCAGCACCAAAGTGCCTTGCTGCTTGCTCTAAGTCCACATGGCAGGGAGCTCTGAGATGGAATTCCATGACACATGCCCAAACTGCTGAGCTGTAAGATTTCCTGGCTGCAGTTTTGGTAGGGTGGAGGGCCCACAATTGGGTGCTTGGCTGCCCCAGGGAGGGAGATGATTGGCCAAGCCTGTAGTCAGTATCCTGAGCTCCTCCAAGACTGCAGAGGCAGGGGGATGATTTGATTTTTCAGTTCAATTGATGCCTATGGGTCACATCATGTTTTGTGTTGGCATAACTTTCCGCCTCTGTCAGGGGGCATTCCTAGGCTGAAGGGGCTCAGGGAGCCAACTACCTCTGGCGAAGCACTGCCCGCAACCATGGCAGCGCGGGGCCTACACCTCAGTTGCAGTGACAGCTGCTGCAGCCCTCTGCCAGCACCTGAGAGCGACAGAGCGGCACTGGAGGCCTGCGCCATTGTAGCTGGCCCTTATGCCAGAGTTTCTGGGACATACACCAACACAAATGTCAGGACTCACTGAGCACCCCCCCCCCCGATTGTGCTGCAAATGATAAAATACAGTTTTTATTTAAGATTGGTGGCTAACAGACTGGTTTACTCCCTGTCTATTTAAAAAAAATGGCCACTGAGCAGCACACAGCAACAAGTGGTCTGGAGGGGGCAGCTAGGACTGCTGCTGGGTTCGGTGAGAATGCAGATGCATGAAATGCTGCTTACTGCACTATCCTGTATCATTTGACTATGAGGAGAACCCACTAAATTGACCTCAGCTGCTTGCAAGCAGCAGAATTCCTCAGTTCCAAACTGACTCCCCGCTCCCAATTGTCAAGCAGAACATGAGCCAAACCAGCAGGTGTTCAAGTATCTCTGTTTGTAGCATCAGGCAGGTAGCGAAATACAAAGTTGATCAAATCCACTCAGGATGCCTTGGTTGTGTAGATCACGAGTTGCACAGGCCTGCTCTGCACATTGAAAATCCTGATTAGATGGCAGCCTTGAGATTGATTCATAGCAAAGAACAATCACTGACTTTCTAATAGACAGACTATAGTCACTGTACAACATTTGTGTTGATGAGCACGTCCTACTCAGAGCTCATTGATTACGTTGGGCAATCAAATGTCAATCCATTATCCAAAGTACCTGATTGAAGCATCTTTCCTGTCTTGTTCATTAAAAAAAAATCCCTAAGTTTAGCGTGAAAGACTTGAAGCTGGTGCATTCTAGGTTGACTAATATTTTTCCTCTACCACAGCAGGGAAAACACAGCTACACAGGTGGTTAAGAGTCGGTGCAAAATACGAGCTTAATAAGGAGAGGCTTGTGAATGGAAATGCTTTGCAGGTATTTCAACATACTTTCCCAGCCTTATTTCATACTATAAACTCCATTTCAGGAGTTAGTTTCAGGGGCTTTTAATTTCTAACTGGTTACCAGAATCTCTCTATTCAAAACTGAAATCACATCCTGAAATTAAAGGTTTGTGACTAGAGGAAACTGACTTCTTTCATGGTTAGTTATAGGGATAAAATCTGGAATTAATTCTCCTTTGCTATTTTATCTGTGTGCTGAGCAGACAGAGATAAAGGTTGTTACAAACATAATGGGTTCATCAGTACTTAATTTAATGGCTTGTAGCACTGTGGTCTTGTATGCAATTTAAGAGAAATTTATCCAGCTTTACCTCTGTAGTAGTCCAAAGGTCAATGATGGAGGTTATGGGAGTCTAGACACCACTTCCCTTCCTGTAGGAATCTGAGGCTTTATGAAAGTTCTTTGTTTGGCCTGCATTGTACCTCATATTTGTATGGGAATGACAGCAACAGAAGAGGAGAAGCAATGTTCAAAGCATATTGAAGACAAGGAGGGTCCTTTTTGTGATCCTTATTTAAGACAAGGGCTGTCTCTCCCCATATGTGCCCCACAGAGCCTTGCACTCTGTAGGTCAACATCTCCTGGTGGTCCCCAGCTCAAAGGACATTCATTTAGCCTTGACCAGGGCCACAGCGTTCTCTGCCTTGGCCCCAGCCTGGTGGAACATGCTCCGATTTGAAATCAGGGCCCTGCAGGACCTACTACAGTTCCTCAGGGCCTATAAAAGAGCTGTTCCACCAGGTCTTTGGCTGAGTTGATGAATGTTCATTACCTCTGGGCCTCCCTTGCAATGTGGAGATGTGTTTAGTGATTAATCATCTAGAGACTGGTGATTAAACATCTAGAGTTTTCCAATGCAGCATCATCTACAGGGCAATCATTCAACTGTCTGAAGTCCTAACCAAGACTGTTTTTAGATTGTTTTAATTCTTTTTCTAAATATAATTTTATTGATTTTATATTCTACTCACAGGAACAGGGAGTGGGGAAACACTATGACCAAAAAAGTGAAGCTACAAAATTAAGGCAAGAATCATATTATAAGATAAACATTCTTAAATGTTGTTCTTACATTAAATCAGTATTAAGATATAAATACAATACTATATATCTTATTTTCTTAACAAACTTGACTTGAGCCATTATAGCTAATCTTTAGGTGTTTTCTAGTCCATACTTGTTTTATAAACTTCCAGACTTATTTCTCACATTTATTTTTCTTGTATTTCAGTTTAACTTGAAGTACTTTGGGATCAGCTACTCCTTTTTCTAAATCTGAACCCTGAGAGGTGCTACCAGAGCTGCTTGAACTGTCCTCTGATTCGAGGTCACTTTTAATTTCTTCTTGAGTGTTGTCGTCTTTCTTTCCTTTGTCTTTCGTTGAACTTTGTTGTTGTTCCAAAAAAGCTTTAGCTTTCTGTGCAGAGTCAATCTTCATCTTCTTATTGTTGTGGTTGAATACCAGTCCTTCTGGAAATATTCATCTGAAGGGAATGGAGTTGTTATGTAGAAAGAAAGTTAATTCCTTATATTGATGATTTTGCTTCTGTATCTCAAATGGAATGTCCTTTAAGATTCTTGCTTCTTCGCTTTCCCAGATGTTGCTTTCAGAACTGCATCTCTGGTTGATGTTTTGGAGAATTTGACAAATATTTCACCAGGTAGCTTATTTTTCTTTATAAAGTCTGGATAAGTTCGTTAAGCCAAGACCATGTCATTTTGTAATAAATCCTGTTTAAGCTCTGTCACCAGTGCTAATGCTTCGCTTAATAATTTTAAAAAGTTTTCTCCTTTCTGTTCTGGGATACCCTGGAAGCGTAGGACATACATTGATCTTTCTATTTGAAGCTGTAACAGTTGCTCTTTATCAAAAATTTGTTCTTTTTCCACTGCCCCCAGCTTTTGTTTAATATCAACTGTTTTTGCATCAACTTTCTTAATGGCCTTATCAGTATGGTCTGCTCTTTTATCAATTCCTGTCAATTGCTTTTGGAAACCATCAAGTTTATTATTGATGTTAGACATCTGATCCAGCAGAGGGTGCAACGCCACTGCCAACATAATAGGGAAATCAGTGGCTGCTTCCGGCATACGAGTAGGAGTTGCTGACTGAGTAGTTCCTGCCGAGGGTTTCTTCTCCAGTGCCATTTTTCTCCCTCTTCCCGACATTGTTTACACAAGATAAAGTTCGTTTGAGTCAAAGTGAAAGTTCTTCCATTTGAATGCGCTTTGGACTATTTTGCACCTTTTGATCTTATTTAAAGTATCTCATGGTCAGTATCATTTTCCCCTTCAAGTTATTGCTTAAGGACTGCCAGGTTTCGTGAGGGGGGGAATCCCCAACTCCTCCTCACCCACTATTTCATCCCGTAGGTTAATTCCATTCTCTTTGATGGCTCAGAAGCTTAAAGGGGATTTGCTCAACTTACAGTTTGCAGCATTTAAAATGTAGCAAGAACATGTTTACGCTGGATCGCTTGCCCACTTCATCCGGCAGTCATCTCTAATCACCATGCCGGCTTCACAGCAGCAGGACCTTTTGGGGTAATTGGAGCCTCAATTCCTTGGCCGTCGCCTTGGAAGAGGCACCCCTCTGCACCCCAGGCAGAGAGTCCCCTACAAGAGCTCCAGGGGGGCTCAGAATCCTTCGAGGCCCCTCCTGTCCACTGTGACTCGGAGCGCCCACATCAGAGCTCAATGGGATGCGTCCGATCCATGAGTCGCCAAAACCAGACCCCCATATTATTTTAATTCTGTTGTATTATTTTAATCCTATTTATTGTATATTACAGTCACTACATTTGCTGAGTTGACTTGTGTAACCTGCCCTGAGCCCACTTGCAGGGATGGTGGGATATGAATCAAAATAAATAAATAAATAAAGTCACCTGACCCTTAATCTGTGCACAAGTGTAATATTACAATGGTAACATACTCAGTTATTTCCATCAGAAGTCATACTAACACATGTTTCATTGCTGAAGGTTAGCCCTATACTTCTAAAATCTTCTTCCAATGCTGTGTTCTACATCTTAATATAGAAGTCTTTTGAAAAGCAGTCTATGACATGAGCACAATCATCAGATGGACTTCTCTTACTTAAACTTCCTCAATAACACATGAAGCAAGCTCCTGATCAGATTGTCTGGATGTTCCCTAGCAAAGTTTGTCTTAAGCATAATTCTGTGCCAAGTAAATTTGTGCCCATGCAGTAGCCACTCAATTATTGCAACTTGTGGCTCCTAACTTATATTGTAAAACATGGACTCATTTGTGGGTTATCCCACAATTGCATTGTTTGCTTTTTATCCTGGAAAGTCAATGACATCTATTCAAGAAGACATCACAATAACTGATCACAAAATTAGCTGGGTTCATGGGCAGAATCGGAAGGCATATGGAGACAGGTGAGCTCAGCTCAAAAATATCAGACTTTTTTTCTTCCTTTTATAATATGCCTTACAAAACTTGGATGCAGTGGGAATTGGCTTTAAGGAAGCCATCTAATTGTTCAAGGGGAAAGTGTTATTGTGCAAATTAGATGCATCTGAATTTGTTCTGACACATCCAAATAGCTTGTTGTCTTCTTGCTTGCAACTGGCAAGCAGGATGTGAGAAGAACTGGCTGGGGTTCAAGCTTAACTCAGCTAACCTGAGAAGAGTAAGAGACTATTGTACAAATTAAGATGGAAGGGACCTCTTTTTTCAATAGACTTCTATACTCTCTATCAATTGCTTACAACAATTCTCTTCAGACATTTGTTCATATGTACATGAACACCTGCTGGTTCAGCTCACATTCTGTTTGCCAATTCGAAGGAAGAAGCTCAAGCCTCTTTGTAGGTAAGTTTTAGCTTATTCCAACAATATAGTACAGTGCATTCAGCAGTGTTTCATGCATGCAGATTCACACACAACCTCCTAAACACTAAGTTCAACAGGCTTAAGAGGGTGTAACTTTTCTTAGAACACTGTTAGACTGAAGTAATTTTACACTGGATTACACTACATAGGATTACTTGATCCTCCATGACCCTTGGGAAGCATTAGTTTCATCTATTGTACAGATAGCAAAAGCATCCCTAAGGTAAGGAAATGAAACTACACTACCAGACTGTGCAGTTTCATAGCTGTTAAATAGCTGTGACTTGGATGGCAGCAAGGCAAACAAAGCTGAATCTCAGCTCACTAGTGATTGTGGGTGCTGAATGTGGTATGTTTGCCTGCTAATCATGGTTGCTGCAAAGCTCATTGCATCCCAGGTGTTCACTGAATGCAGGAGGAAACAGTATTGTGCCCCCTGGCCTGACTGTTTGGCCATCTGATTCAGTGCTTACAAGAGCCCCTGCATGGTCACACAGTCAGGTTGTTTTCCAGATGCTCTTTCTGTTCATAGCTGAGCATGGAATAAAACAAACTCAGGGCTTAGCAAATCTAATCCCTAGGAACGTGGCACCAGTCTTCAGGATTTAGCAGAACCAAACTAACACAATCTAGTGGATTCTCTATGATCATCAAAAAAGGTAGTTATAGAAACTGCATGTAATGCACAGAAGTGCTAAAATTGAATGACTCCTCTTCTGTACATGTCACAAAGTGAAAAATAAATATAAGAACACTTATGATGTTAAGGGGTTATTTATAGTAGCATGAGTTTGCTGCATGCATTACTAATTTTGTACCTGCACAGTGACTTAAAAGTAACAGAGGGCACATTAAACTGAGGAACGTGAAAAAGGCACAGAAACCCTAGAGAGTAAAGGGATTTTGTGTAAAATATGCCATGGTGTGCCACAATGTTCTCTATTCGAGGGCCAATAAGTGGCATAATGTTGCTTAGTAGGCAATCCCTGGCAAAATTACACAAGAATAACCGTACTGCAGGCAAGCAGGGGAATGTGTTGCTGCCCCAGCTGTTGAGCTGGAGTTGAGTCCCTACCCCAGCATTGGAAGAAGAATGACCCTTTCTTCCCAGTACTGGATCATTTACACTAGATACTATGAGCCTGTTTCACTCCCCATGATCACTGCAACCTCCATATACCCCATTATTCACAACTTCTCTAGTTAAAGTATTCTAAAGCCCATGTTTCCCGCAACTTGCTCACAATAACCCCAGACTGCTACTTCAGTCCTCAGTATGAGGTGAAGTAGCTTCATCACAGAGTCGGTATTCAGTCTAGTAACATTGTTTTGTTGGGTATGGGAGGATAGTTTGGAAAATTTCACTCATCACCATATGGGTTACAGGTACTGTTGTCTGTAGAAAAGTCTATAAAATCAAGTCTGAGGTTGATGTCTCTGGAAATAAAAACCCTGACAGTGTGTCTAAGCTCATGGTCATGCGGTCATTTTGATCAGGTTTCACAACTGTACCCTATCACATTTAAAAGGGTTGATCAGACAGCCAATTCTGTCTCCCGTATCGAAGCGGACTCACCCCCGCAATCCTCCCAGTTTTCCCGACACTGGGAAAATCAAGTACTTTCCTACTACTTGTGCTGTGAATCCGCAATTTCTCCTATGTGGGCAGCCATCTCTTGCTATGAATGTGATTAGGTCATCTGTACATACTTCTTGTGGTCGTCGTCCCCCCCCCAGGCTTTCACCGTTGTGCGCATGACCAATCCTGCGCTGAATATATTAAATGCATGAACGCTCAAGCGCACATAAAACAGCGCTCGTTTACATGTCAGTAGTTCATTTAATTCGGTGCAGCACAAAGAATCTTTTTAAAAAACATTTTGCTGTGTCGCCACTTGGGCGGCACAGCTGTCTGGACGGTGCCTGGAGCCTCATCACGCAAAGCAAGCAGTTGGGCAAGGGATGTGTGATCATCTGAACCCGCTAAAAATATCCCTGATCAAATAAGCTTGCTGTGTGGCCACACCCTAAGAGCCTTTGTCTTCACGCTGGAGGGCAATTCCTGAGGATTAAGGACTGGCTGAGAAATGAGGGGCAACTCAGGCCACCAGCTCCTCCCAACCGCCCAATAATCATAGAGGAGCTCCCTTTGTGCCAACAGTCATTGCTTTATTTCATCCCCCCCCCCCTAATTTTAGCGTAGCCTTAAAAGCCTTGCTGTGACCAATGAGTGGCTCTGGGTTTTATTATCCTGCAACATTTCTACTGCCAAGCAAGGCTTGCTAATTCCTTTCCACTGATCCGCTCTAAACACTGAATATCCTTTATTAGAAGTAGGTTATCGAGCCACTGAGTATCTCCAAACATTTAAATATTTTATACGAGTTTGCTTTGAGCAGCCCCAACCAATTAATACATTGTTTCATTAGGAGAGTTTTTACTAGCCACTGAATGGCTCTAAATACCTCATATATTTCACAAGAAATTTCTATTCCAGCCTTTGAGCATCTTTAAGTACAAGCCTGGTGCTAAGATTTTTTTTTCTGTTCTCAAAATGCTCCAGTGTACTCATTCTTCACAAGCAATTTCCTGCCACCTTTCCACTAGGCATAATTCTTTCATTTATTTATTCATCTATCTGTTAAACTCCCAAATGACTTTTTGCACTTCTAGAGCTTACATTTCTTTTAGTGCAAAATTCCACAGGTACAGGAGTAAACTAATCACTGAGGGACACTATAAACAGGGTCCACCCCCCAATATAAATAGAAAACATTCACGTTATTCTGACCAGAATAATAATTCAGGATTTAGACATAAAGGTCCTTAGAGTGTATTACTACAAGCAATGTGAAAACCAATGCTGAAACAAATTGGTATATCTTTACATACAAATGCCTGCTTCTTTCTTAAATATATGACCTAAATACTTGTATTCTAACTCACTTTCATACAAGTCAGAATGACCAAACATGGTATGGTAATAACTCCTCCGCATCTAGGATAGGAAAAAACTAGATCTCCAAAATTCTTGGTTGTGATCAGGACAGCCACCCTTCCTCTACCCCAAACCTTTTGAAATCCTGATTTTTCTCAAAGGTCAGTCAGTCAGTCTTTATTATGGCCCACAAACCATACATAAGCAGGAAAATATCTGTTGTTAAGTTAATTACCTACATAAAATCTCTGCGTACATCATTCATACTAGAATGTAGGAATCTGAGTAAATTATACACAGGATGTTATCTCATCCCGTATTTTCACTTGAGAGAACAGAAACTTAACTACAGATACAGTAGCTTGTTGGTCAGAGAACATTTTATAAACCATCCCAGGTTCCAATAGATCCAAGCATGCCTTTACATAAAATCTACAGTGAAATGACACATGAACCAATGATTCAATCAGGTTACCAGAGGAAGGACAAACTGCACACTTAGATGGAGTGCTTTTGTATCTTCCTGTCATCAATGCAAATGGTAGCACATTAAATCTAGCCAGTGTAAATGCATGGTGGTATCTTGGAAAAATTAATAATGATAAATAACCAGGAGGTCAAGTTACTCTCAACAACACTCTCTTTGTAAAGTGATTTGTTTATTGAGATATATGCATGATCCAGATCAGAGTAGTACTGTGTTAGAACTAACAATTTTGGCAGGTACCTAAGCAGATATAGGTAATTCAAAAAAGGCCCCTTCCCCCCTTAACCAAGCATACATCACATTCATCTCACCTAGCCATTACCATCCCTATCCCCTTCATGAGAATACCTATGAGAAGCTGGCACAAAAAGCTTCAAGGAAATTCCTCTGAGAGGAAGATATCTTCAGGAAAGTTACAGCCTCTAGAAGTGAAAGGTTCACACACACATCATTCCCTCCCCTCAGGAATTTCCCTCCCCCAACATCTATGGCAAACAGAGCAGAGCAAGGTTTGACATTACCGTGCAGGTTGATGTGGGCTTTAGCCAATGTTTCTCAAAAATCAATATCCTTTATAGGGCCATTGAATGTTAAAATAGCTTTACTTAGCCTCATAGATTTTAAAAAAGGAGGGGAAAGGGGAAATCCAAAATGGTAAATTTATCATCTCCTGGGTTGTCAAACTGGAATACAAGGATCGGTTATTACGCTATAAAGAAAATAGTCACAGTAAGGGGGCAGAATTAGAAAGATAAGGTTCTAGATATCAGCTTTTTAAAAACTTAGGATACACAAAAATACCACCATCAAAAGCTGATGAAAATATGCCTCTATCATTGAACTTGTAACTCATGTTGACAGTGGTGCGTTAATATAACTTGCAAGTGTGGAAGTAGATTTTTTAATTTCACAAAAATAACGAATGTATCACTATTACAAAATTGTAAATGTTTTTAAAAAGACAATGTTAATATTTTTACATGCTTTCTATTCATCAGAGGGAAAGATCGCTTTGGAAAAAACAGCAAACACAGTAAAGCATGTATATGAATTCCATGTTGCCATCAATTCAAGAGTTCCACAAGGAAAAGATACCATCTTTCTGATGATAGTCCCACTCCATACACTATTGTTGAAGACTTCCAAAGCAGTCACTTGCACTATGGACACAACTTGCTTAAGATCTTTTGTTTCAGATTCTGTCAACACATTTCACCAAGAGGAATGTTATCTGAAGAAGTGTGCAAGCTCACAAAAGCTTATACCTTGAATGAAACTTTGTTGATCTTAAAGGTGCCACTGGACTCAAGCTTAATTATGACTTCATGTTAGATACTGTGTGTTTGTCAGGCTCCACTGATGCTGGAGCTGTTGCAGCCTTAGGGTTGCCAAGTCAATTTTTCTTACCGGCGGGGGTGCCTCGCCGGGCTCCGGGAACCGTCCGTCAATGTGTGTGCGCGCGCGCCGCCAGCACATCACTGAAAGTGATGGGCGACGTTGGTCACATTGAAGGTGTGGCCCCAATCGTCAGAGGGAAAACCATAGAGTTTTCCCACCGATGATCAGGGCCATGCCCCCAACGTGATTGATGTGGTTGCATCACCTCTGGTGACGCAGCCACGCTGCGCTTCGGGGGGCGGAGTTCCCCCGGGGGCTGATTCCACGGCAGCGGAAATCGGGCCTCCGAAGCGGGGGTTTACCTGCCCCCCGCCCCCACTTGGCAGCCCTATGCAGCCTCCAGTATCCCCTTTCAGCAAGGCTCAACCCTGAAGAACCTCAGAACACACTTCTCCCTCTGCTGCTCCTGTAAGCTGCTTCTCCCTTGAGTTCTCAGGATAGGTCTGGCCCTTCCTCCTTGGCTATCCCAGGAATCATCATGGGCTCCATGGTGGTAGGACACCTGCAGACTTACCCTATCCTGGGGGTTGGACCATTGGAGTGACAGACTATTCAGGGTTTTCAGCCTCCCTGTCCCTCTCTCCTGGCTTCTTCTAAAGGGCTCCATCATCCTTGTGGGCCTAAGGAGGCTGCCATCAGCTGTGCCTTCCCCCTCCCTTCTGAAGGAGCCAACCTGGGTCCAAAAACCTGTGAGGTGCTGACTAGTCTTTGTACTGTGCCTGGCTGCTCCTTCTCTGCCTCTGTTGTCTCCTGCAGACCTTGCTGGGCTCCTGTGGCCTGTTACTAGCTGGTTGCCCATCCCTCGTGCCAATTTCTAGGTGAGGAACCTATTTGTTGCTGTGCCATCTCTGTGGTGACCCCTGACAACTGCAGCTCGCCTATCACTTCCTTCTCCAGCTTATTTGGTCACTCTTTGAGGCGCAGCAGACCAGCACATGGTTCCTCCATCACCAGTGATCCAGGCAGCCATGGTATCCACTCAGCAGCTCTTATGACGTGGCTGCGCCACTGGCAGCAGTTAAGTGAGGGGGTGTCCCCCCTGGACAGTATTCTTTATTATTCTTGCTTGATAAGATCTGTATTTCAGTCAATTTGTTTAAAAGTTATTTACAGTTTATTTTAGTACCCACTATCTTATGAAATTAAACTTTTTAAAAAGACTTTGCTGGAATCAAGGTTTTAATTTTATTACATCAATTGTCTTTGGATTTGTCCTTTCTTGAAATGAGATAATTTCTCCAGGAAAGATGTCATATTTTAAATCTGCAGGATATATTTGTATTAGCATAAATGGGTAATTTTAATAAAGGTATGATTTTCATGCAGTGAAAGGGCAAAGTGAAAATAAACTACAAACAAAATCCAAATGGCAAGATGTCTAAAAATAGGGGGTATAAAGGGAATAACATTTGAACCTTCCTTCTGTAAACAAAGGAACATAATTATGTTGACATTGGATTCAATTTGGTCCGCAGAGGTAGCACACAAAGACTGTTGTCACATGATATTGAAAAATCTCCAGCACTGTGTGGCAAGAACAATGACAGACAGTCATCAGACTGATAGGGAAATGACTGTGGGCATAAAAGTAATCCATTGCAAAAAAAGAAGTGGTTTTACCTCACCAGGCTTAGTGACTAGAAATGAATGTGTACCATCTTTGGTTTTATTATTATACTTCAGAGATTAGAAGCAACCTTCTAATCAACCTACTGCATGCCTCTGATAGAAATGGCTACTGCCGCCCAATATAACAGTTAATAAAATTTAATATCATACAATAAATAAAACAGTCAATTGTTGTGATACAATAAATACATCTGAGTGGTGGAAATGTTTTAAAATTATATAGTTCTACAGAAATGTATAAATGGGGTAATGCATTTAGTGGGCAATATTTATTACTAGTCAGCAGTGATTAAAAAGTCAGACTAGAGTCTGAGAAACCCAGGTTTGAATCCCCACTCTGCCATGGAAGTTGGCTGGGTGACCTTGGGACAGTCACACACTCTCAACCTAACCTACCTCACAGGATTGTTGTGATTATAAAAAGGAGGAGGGGAGAATGATGTAAGTTGCTTTGGGTCCCCTTTGGGGGGAAAGGCAGGGTATAAATAGAGTAAAATAATTCTACAAACGTTAATATTTGCATTCCTAGACTTCTGACACCTGAGCCTGCCCTGAGCTGCCCTGAGCCTGCCATGGCAGGGAGGGTGGGGTATAAATCAAATAAATAAATAAATAAGACACTGAAAGTCTGGGAGAACTAGGTTAATGTAGGATATTCTTGCTTAAATGCTGACATGGATTTCTGGGCAAAACAGAAATAGGGTTTCCCACATACTAGCACACCAGTTATAAACTGGAAGTCCCTGGATCAAACTCCGCATTAGCTGTGAGTTCACTAAATATCCTTAGGTAAACCTGGCTACAACCTGGGAAGAGACACACATGGAAAGAGGTGCATGACCAAAGGAAAGTCTTTTGAGATGGTATATATTGGAAAAGATTTATCATGCTTATCCTCAGTGGGGACCTTTATTGAGATTGGTTCTTTATTATCCACCTCATATTTGAAGTGTATTGCTTATGATTAGAAAGAGATTTCAGGCAGGCAGTTTCTGCAATATTAGTAATACACAGAAGAGACAAGTGTGCCAAAGATGAGCGTACTCTTGTGCTCTCTCACTGTTCAATGAAGTTTCCGCTATTTCCTTCTTCCCAATGGATTTTCTATTGTTTTCATTTGCCATTTACCATTTCTTTTTTACTCTCTGGAAATGGTCATCTAAAAAGAACTGAACAATAAGCCATTTGGAAAAGCAAAATTAGTTGTGAGACTGTGTCATTTTTGGGATGTTCACATGTACAAACGTTTCTATAAATTTGAGCAAATGTTCCTTATTTCATTCCTTCTATATTTGTTTACATTTTTCTCCTCACTGGTTTGATTTTCTACATTTGTTTTTGTAGATTCAGTTGCATTGTCTGTCCATGTTGGTCAAATGGAATACAATGTAATTCATACATATAATATAATGCTCATTTGTTGGCACACAAATCAGATTTAAAATGTGTACTTTTATGGATGGGGCGGTACAAAGAAATATAAAATAGCACAAAAATACAGAATCATGGGTTCAGTTAGCACAAAGAAGAGGAACTGAAGTAAATATTTTCAGGCCGGAACAGGGAGGAAACATTAGAAATCATCCCTAATGTTGATAGAAAGTAATATGTTAATTAGGCAAGATATACCAGATTCTTGTAGTCAAAAGTGTTGTTTTTTTCCATGTCAGGATTCACCAAAAAGGAACAAGGAGCAAACTGCCACCAATTCAAACACCTAAACAGGTGTGCAGAGAAAACAGAGTCATGGTCATTCTACTACAAATTATTGTTTTCCTTCTTTTATCCCCTTTGTTTGTACAGTTACCCTAGAAGGGCTCCAATAAACGCTATCGTGCAAAGCTTTCAATGCACATTTGCCACTAAATATAAGCCTGAATCAGACATTATAGCCTATATTTTTCCTGTCACCACCTCCTCTTCCTTCTGTCCCCTAGTAGTGCTGTTGGTGATACAAGTGACACAACATCACCATGTTTAGAACTCCGCTACTTGATGAGTGCAGGAAGAGGGGAATGCACAGTTTAATAGAGTTGAAACTAGGGATGGGCACGAACCAGAAAACTGTGGTTCATGTCAGTTCGCGGTTTGTAGCTGAATCACAATCAGAACCACAAACCAAATCAAACTGGGAGATTAGTTTGTGAACCGAACTGGTTCATGGTTTGTGGTCCCACAAACCCCATTGAAAGGGACTGCAGTCCTTTTAAATGGGCTTTACAGAAAGCCTGAAAAACAGCTGAGCAGCAGGAAGCTGAGCTGAGCAGCAACCTGCTCCCTGCCACTCAGCTGTTTCAGGCTTTCTTGTGCAATCCCTTTAAACTGTTTTTGTGACTTTTGCAGGGAACAGAAATCAGGGTTTTAAAGGGACTCAGAGTGTCTTTAAACCCCTGCTTTCTGCTGTATCCATGAACCACCATGAGCTGCTTTAAAAGTTTGTGGAAGTTCATGACAGTAGACCTGTCCCAAACTTCTGTTTGCAAACCATAAATTGGGCAACATTTGTGACGAATTTTGCTTCATTGTTTGGTTTGTGCCCATCCCTAGTTGGAACATACGAAAAGGGCCAGGCTGGGAGTTTTTAGACCAGAATAAGAGGTCCCCACAGGCTGAATATTAAGTTTCCCATTACAAGGAACAATGGAAAGAGCAGTCATGAAAAAGTGTACTACTCCATGGGTAATATTATTTCCATGATTTCTAGTCACCATTTCCTGGTAATGGTACAAATGATGACATTTTCATGTTTCCTATGTCTTCTGTAGATAGATAGAGAATGATGACAGCTTTTAAATCAAAGGAAACATGGGGAAGAAAATATTTCACATCTCCTTACAAAACTTGTTCTTAATGTTTAACATTGAGAGAATGCCAAGAGACAATGAAACAAACATCACCAGCAACAAATACAAGAATGCCACTATTTATTGTAGTCCCCTGGTATTTGGAGTGCTGAAGATCATTCAACACATTTCTTCTGAAAAAAGAGATATATTTATTTTCTCACAGACTGTTTTTCTCAGAGATAAAAGAAAAATCATTTTCTCCATCTGAGAACTTTAGCATCTATGTCTATGCAAAAGAGATCTGCCTCATTCAGTCTTCAGGTTCCATCCTGTCACTACATCTTTAACAACAAACCCTTTGTAATGGGATCCTTGACAAGTTACTTTGTCACTACAGTGGGTTAAGCAAAATCTGGATGGCAGAAGAACAATCCAAAAGGAGGTATCCAGAGACGGGGCACTGAGACTGTAACAAGATCAGGTTTATGTTTATTATCTCAAAATAATGCTTGCTGTGGGAAAGGGGTTCATGTGAAGTCATTTTCTGCCCTTGACCCTTGGAACAGTATTTACCATGCGGAAGAGATATCACAGGTAGATGGGGGGGGGAGGTTGTAGGGTGAGAAAAGAAAGGCAGTTTTTCTGTGGATAATGTCAGGGAACACAAAATCACTGAAAACTAATAACATGAAAACATTTGAGGGCAAAACCCATAGACATTGGAGGTCATGTAACACATGGGAGGTGCATGAAAACATGGGCACATTAATTCAACAGCTAAGTGATACCATATATCAATCAATATATCAATGTGAGACCCATCCACATTTTTCCCCAGCTAATCACTGGGAATTTAATTAGAAGACAAACCTGAAATTCCAAACATAGTTGAGGCAAAATGGTAACCTCGCCAATTGAAATATGGTTTACATTATCGATTTTAAATGCTGGCTATTTTAAAATAAACAGGAATATGCTGTGACAGGCTACAAAATAAAAGTGACTGTCACAAGCAGACAAGACAGGCATTTTCTGAAGCAATTTATACAAAGGTGAAACTGGGGGGGGCATTAAAAACTGTTTTTGCCCACTTGGGAAAAACAAATTAGTCCCTGTTAACTGTGCTATTTCTTCCTAGTTCCAGTTTCTACTACCAGGAGAAAGCATTGTAGTTGCACTTAAATCTCTCTTTGAAATCAGTGGAAATTAAAAATTCTTAATGTTGGGTGGATCTTGCTGTTCTTTATTAATGACAAAGTTTTTAAAAATACAGGATTCTTGTGGCAATTTAAAGCCTACAGCTCTCAGATCAAACCAATTCAATGCATCCTTAGTGACCTCCTTAGTGACCTATAGCCCATCCTGGGTTTCTCTTACCTTGGGTAGCAGGACTTCTCTTGCTTACAGATAGCTGCCTAACTGAAGGTAGCTTCTTATGAACAACAAAGGGGCACAGACTTAGGGATCAGATCTTGCAGCAGACCAACATGATATATGCCATCATGTGTCAACAGTGCCCTTCTGCAATTCTATGGACAAACAGATCAATCTCTATGCAAAGGAAACAATGGACAATTGCAATGTTCATATACTAGTGTAAGAATACCTTAATCTCGCAGGATACCCAACAAAATCGTCGCAAAGGGACACTCCACCATGAAACTGCTGAATTGGTATCCATTAAGACATTATCACGCTGTGTCTTCCCCACAGCTTGAACACTGACTTAGAATTTTTTACTAACCATAGATGTTAACTATCTTAGAAAAATGTATGCATTTTAATTAGTGAATAGTCTCTGTATTTTCCTAGATCAGATTTTAATTTTACTTTATTTTGCCTTGTACTTTTCGCATTGTATTTCCTGCATCCCATGGCCCTTTCACCCTGCTGTTTATTTTTCATACTTCCTATGTACAATATGTGCAGAGTGAAGATTAACTCATTGCATCTAAAGGAGTGGTCTCCAGTGTTCCCTCTAAGCTGAGTTAGTGTGAGCTAGCTCACAGTTTTTTTAGCCTTCGGCTCATACATTTTTGTCTTAGTTCAGAAAGGATGCCTCCAGAGCAAACTAATTCATGCAGTCGCCAAATCGCTCACTCACAACTTTAATGCCAGGAGCTTACAAAGTAGAATTTTTGCTCACAAGACTCCACAGCTTAGAGGGAGCATTGGTGGTCTCTGTAACAACTTGTGCTAGAATAAATTTTTGGTGCCACAAGACTCCTACTTATTTTTGCTGCAACTAGCTAACGCAGCTTCCACTCTGTAATTATTACCACGTGGAACTAGAAAGAGAAAACCTAAGCTCAGTACAACAGTTAAGAATATACATCCCACAATCTAGCCACTAAAGATTTAAAGTCATGTTGATTTCACTTGTGGGTATCTGCTTAAGTCTCTCATTAAAATGAATGGAACTTTAAAAGTGGTTACCATTGCCAAACTGTGCCTAGAGGTTTTAATGGGGGGGGAGGGGAATCTGATATATAACATAGTGAAACACTGAGTGTAAGGGGCTTCACTGTCATTTTCTAAAGTCATTTTTCAGAAGGGAGTTCAGTGCAGCCACCTTTCTTAGAGTCTGTGCTTCATGTTCATCTAACTATATGTTTTCACCTTTTCATTATTCTGTTACATGAATAGACCATTCTACATCTCCCTCCTAGACTACTGAAGCTATAAAAAAAAGGAAATTGAAAATGGCTAGCATACCAAATTGTAAAATGCAGAATAGGTCAAAGTCATACAGTTTACTATACTCTTTCCAAGAATATATGTAAAAGTGTTACACATAAGTTATGGTGATGATTATATTTTTTCTAGTAATTTTAATATGTCTATAAAATATCACATTACGGGCCATTTAAAAAAAAAACAGAAAAAAACCCAGAATTAAATAGCTTGAAGAAAAGGGAGGAATTATCTTCAAATACAACCCATGCGGACTACAAAATTGTTATTACTCTTTAAATTGTATAATCTTGTGGTTTTTTTAGGATTACATGAGCAAAATAAGGGGAAACAGCTGTTAACAGAAATGGTTATTGTATGAACTATTTTGCTGTAAGAACAGCCAAAGAACTGTCAATTAGCAAAGACAGAATGCTCTGCTTTGTACTTTTGATGTGTCTACCATTACTTGCTTTAATTATAAAGGCATAATAAAGTTGGGAGCAACCTGGTAATAAATTTGAAGGTGACATCAGTCTATTGGGCAAGTCCTTCAGGAGCCTCTCATCTTGTTTTGCAAAAAAAGACCATCTGCATGGGAGTTAATCTCAGGGAGGCACAAAACTCTAAACTAGTAGACCAGACAGCATTAATCACCCTGTCATTCTTGTTGATGGAATTAAAGAAGTCCTGACTGACTCTGGAAGTGCAAAAGCACAAGACAGACTCTTTGTACTGCTCAGAGCTGATGAACAGAAGTAAAATTCATTAGAAATCGTGTTACTGCAAAGAAAGGCATATATCCCTTTAAGCAGAGGGGTGTATTGCCCTGATAAAGAAGAAGGTGGAGTCAAAGGGAGACATGAAATCATCCATTCACTGAAATTTCAGAATTTTTTTTAAAATATTAAAACTGGGCTGCATTCAGATGACAGAAGCTGGTGCGGTCTGGCCATGCCTCTAATTTATCCTGTATTATTTGTTCCAGATAAACACGCCACCCTTATCCCATCTCACCATGCACTCACCCTGTGGTCAACAGTTTAGACTACTGCTTCAGTAACCACGGAATGGGTGCTCGGGTGGCATCTTTTTAAAAAAAACCCTCCTTTTCACACATGCACAGAAGCACTTATTCACTGTTGGGTGGTGATTCACAACCCAGACATGAATATGAACTTATGTGCACATTGCTAACTGAGTAAAAAAAATGGTGGCCCCGGAGCAGAAGCTTCAGACTTCCCAAATGGCTTGAAAGTGCAGCAGAGCAATCAGGCATCTGGATATGCATGGTGAACCTGGTAGGTTCAGTAAATACCAGACTTTATCTGGTGTCAGGAAAGGCAGGGGTGAGCACGGGGAAATGACAGCTGTGGGATAGAATACAGATGTTGTTGTCTGAATGAGCAATTAAAATCCATTGGTGAGAAGCAACAACAATGGATCAAAGTACTCATGTGATCACACCCATAGTGTTCATGGTTCCCTCTAATGTAGTTCTCCTTCTGCCCATTGTAGCTACTATGTCTACCCCCCCCCCCCATTGTGGCTCATGGAGGAAAAGTAGTCTTTCTCTGCAATGGGGACCAAAGCAGTTTACATCATTCTCCTCTCCCCCTTTTGACTTGCACAACAACCCTGTGAGGTAGGTTAGGCTGAAAGTCTGTGACTGGTCCAAAATCACCCACTCAGCTTCTACAGCAAGAATCTGGATCCAGCAGACCCTGCTCTGAAGCACTGACTGCTATGCCTAGGGCAGCCAACCTCCAGGTGGAGCCTGAAGATCACCATGTATCACAACTGAACTCCAGACAACAGATCTCCCCCCCCCCCCGGAGAAAATAACTGATTTGGAAGTTGGGCTGTATGGCATTCTGTTCAATTGAGGCCTCTCCCCTCCCCAAACCCTGGCTTCCATAGACTCTACCAGAAAATCTCCAGGAATCTCCCTACCTGGAGCTGGCAACCCTAGTCAGAATTGGCCCCAATTAGTTCCTCACAAAGGCCTGTGAAGGGTTTCCTTCCTTTGCCTGAACAAAGCTTGGTTGCCTACCATGGTGAAATGGGCTCCAGTTTACAACTCAGTTGTTTGCCTCCCACCCTCGTCCCGTGGGCGTATCTCACTCCTTAAGTTGGCTGCCACCACTCATGGAATTGTCACTGCCTTTTTAGAGGGACAGTGAGACCCCTCTGGCTAAATCTCCCTATTTGGAGATGGAATCCCCAGTCTTTGGGGGATCCCTGGAAAGTTGGCGACCCAAGGGTCTGCCCTTTGCTAGCTTCCCTGGGCTACCCCCTCCCTTTGGTATTGTGCAGAGCAGGGGAGAATATGTGGTCAAAGCACAACACAGATTATTAGCCCAAAGTAAATAATTTATTTATCTATTTACACAGTTATGGAGCGCACACATACACTGTAGGAGGAAGCACACACTATGAACCAACAGGACATAAATCAACAGGGGTTAAACACAATCCTCTTTCTCTACACACAATAGTCTCTACCTCTGGAGGTTGTGGGCAGGGAAACTTCCATTCATTTCCCAGTCCAGCCAACTGTGAAGTGGCTGAATTTCTGCTGCCTCCCAAGGACAAAGCCTGCCTTCGGACAGTCCCTGTTTTCCCACACTTATTGGCCTTGGAGCAGCTGGGAACTGTAGGCCAGCAGATGAGGAAGCCCCATTCAACTCAGTGAGTGATACCCCTGCAGGACCCTCTCTGGAACTACAGCTCAATTAAACCTTATGCGGGAACATTTAAAAAAAAACAGCCATCTTACAAACACAGGTAACTAGTATTTCGTGACACCTACCAACAGCCACTGAGGGAACAGTGAGTCGCACACGGGAGGCAAGCAGGAGAAGTGTCTTCATCTAGAGAGAAAACCGTTTGCCAGTAATTCTGACAGGGCACAGTGGCTGAAGGTGGAGTGGGCGGGGAAGAGGAGCAGACCCAGCATCCAGACAATGGCATGCGAGTACTCTGGAGTGGCAGCTGATGGGCCAATGGCTGAGGGAGTGCATGGAATGTTGCCACTCCAAAACAGAATTATTATATATAGAGATAAAAGGTAATGTTTTACAGGGAAGGGATTAGAAATCTAATTTAATAAATAATAAAATGAGGAGGTAAACATTTTTGTAATAACAGGGTGCAGAAGAACCATATCCCCCCCCAATGACTTGAGAACATCACAGATCATGCAGATACTGGTAGCTTTAACTCCAAGTATTTCATACTTTGTGTTGTGTCCGTGGACCGCCACCAGGGGTCCACGGCTAAAGCCAGGAGCTTGGTTCCCAAACACAAAGGGAACCTAGGATCCTAGACCACCTTGTGTTCACCAATAGGCTCTCTGGCAGGAAATTCAAATCCACCTATAGGATCCTGGGTGTGCCGGGTGGAGTGTATATAGTTGGCCCTTGCAGGGCCGTTTTTTCTGTCTTATGTGTGAAGTACAATAAACGCATCTGAACGCATGTCGTAGTCTGAGTCTTCATGCGGTGAACCCAGTACTATACACTTTGTCCCCTTGTCTTGTTACTCCTTCTCCCTATCATTCCCCTGTTGTTGCTACTTGGCCATTGGGACTGAGAGGTATAATGTTTCCATTTTAGTTGCCATAGCTAATAGCTGTTCGTAGATACCTTCCTACATGAATTTGTCTAATTCTTTTAAGCTTGGATTGGCCTTAATTCATCATGGAATGGCCTTAAAATGACAGTGCAGAAGATCCCAGGTTCATTCCCTGATATCTTCAGTTAAAATGATCAGGCAATGGATGACAAGAAGCCTTCTCTTCAGATCCTGGAGAGCTGCTGCCCATCAAGAGTTCAGCATGTTCTTGTTCTACAGGTTGTGCTCTTCTTAATGTGCCTTGAGGCATGTAGGCCTATCAAATGCCCAGGGGGAAGGCTGTAAACAAACAAACAAACAAAAGAGGTATTCAAATCTGCTAAAACAGTAGGTTACTGTGCCTAAGCATTCTCCCAAGTCCCCCCCCCCCAGTATACCTGTTATACAAAAGGCTTATGAGTGCTGGCTCCCTTATGATGTTTCTACTGATACAAAGATGCTTGTAAAACCAAAAAGAACTTCACCCAGATTCTAAACACAGCAGCTGTTTCATTATAATTTCTCATTCATATTTATTTCTTTTACTAGATCCAATTAAAAAAAAATTAAAGCAAGAGTGACTCTTTCCAGTTCTGTGAATAGGCAGTTGATGAGAAGCTATACCAAAATGAAAGGTTCTTCCCTTTTCCCTTTAGAACCAGTGGCAATGCTAACTTTGAGAATCAGTGGTTCAGCCCTTATGGGTACATAATACCACACCAATTACTAGAGCCCATTATAGTAATAATAATCTTCACTTCTGTGTTTAAAAAGGGATTGTTTTCACTATTATTCTAAAACATTCAGTTTGGGAAATCTTTGTAAGTTCTCATTATGAATAATACAAGATTAATACAAAAATAGTAAACATAATTTAAAATCTGTACCCATGAGTTTATCCGTATTAGCTGCCAATGCAGCTAAAAACAGAAAACTATCATTCATTCCTAGCACATCAGTCACATCTTATACTCAAGTGTTTTAGTTATTATTGGCTCATCGGAGGTGAACATAAGCACTTTCTGGACTTCAATTTTTCTCTTCACTTTAGAACATTAATCTAGAAAGGAATGTTGGCGAATATTGAACATGCAGAATTGTGAAGTTTTATGCAACCTACATTTGGTGGTGCTTTTCATTCTTCTAGGTCTGTCAAACATTACCTTTTAAATTTATATATTGTTAGACTCACCTCAAATCACATAACAAATTATTTGGACCTGTTCAGTTCAATTCTCCACCAACTTTGATCCAGTACCTTCACATATGCAATAATAATTTAAGAACAATGATGCATTATATCAGTGAGCCTGAGCCACATTTTCAAGTACATCAGTGCTTATGTGTTTATATGAACATCCTCCTTCTCAAGTGGGATTTTCCATTGACTTCAATGGAGCAAACACCTGTAAGCATCAATCCCCTTTAGCATATAGAACTGCCTCTCCACTGAAATGAAGTCTCTTGTAGGTATAGGGACTGGAGCCCCAATCACTGTAAAACAGATGCATCAATCTGTAATGAGCTGAAGGGCCAACTCCCACTCCCAAGGATGCTCAGATGGTCATATCGAAAATGTTTTACCAGAACTGATTTTTTTTTCATATAACTCTCACTTTCCTTCATCAGCCTCACCAGTGTCTCCAATTCCCAGTTCCCTGTTACAGACTTCAGCATCCTCTTTACCTCCCAGGTCTTCACTTTCTAAGCACTCTTGCTACAGGCTGCTGCTTGTCCTCCAAACCTAACTCACCAAAACAGATGTTCCATCAAACAGGCTAAATACCCCTGTCATCCAAATCTTCAATCCAACTGCATTGCACTCCACTGTCCTGTACTCTCTAGACATTGAAGATTATGTATGGGCAGAGTTCCACATTCCATTTGGTTATTGTTCCATGGAGTGTTTTTCCCTTCATTTTGCTTGGTCTGCCTTCCGGAACCAGAGCATGAACAGCTTGCCAGCTTCTCATCTTCTTTTCCCTTACAAATTACTGATGTGTACCACTGCATCTAAACATGGGTATAATCAGTGTAAAAACAAAGCTTGATGTGATTCAACAAGATCATACTAGGAAAAAATTGCACTTTGATTTAATCAGTGCACATATACTGATCAAATCACATACAAAAGTTAATTGTGCTAATAAGCTCATGTGACAGATGTTCATGTGGTCACATGTTTATCAATATGCATGATTACTTAAGTTTATTTGTAATGAGGAGGGGGAAATATGATGAACTGCACATGCCAGTTTTTGAATTGATGTTATAACTTGTTTTTAATAATTCAAAATGGCTTTCTAAATGACTGCTATCATTTCTAATTAGGCTTGCCAAGTCCCCCGGGGGGCGGGGAAACCCCCGCCCCAAAGGCCTGTTCCCCACTGCCGGCGGATTAGGTCCCGGGGGGAACTCCACCCCCACATGCACGTCACCCAGAAGTGACACGGGTACCCCGGGCACACTGGGGGCGGGGCCACAGTCATCCGAGGGAAAACTCTATGGTTTTCCCTCAGATGGTCCTGGCCCCGCCCCCAGCGTGCCCGGTGTACCAGCGTCACTTCTGGGTGACATGGATGCAGCGCGTGGACGCGCGTGCTCCAGACACCGGCCGTGAGTCCCCTGCTGCAGTAAGTTTCTGACTTGGCAACCCTATTTCTCATGCATCCCCAAAATCACACACACACCTCTTCAGAAAGTTTTGGTGGGAATTGGCTTGTATGGAACAGTTAGGTAAATAGTGTTACTGTACCCTGTTGGATCAGGCCAATAGTCCATCTAGTCCCGCATCCTGTCTCACACAATGGCCGACCAAATCCTCTGGACTGCCAACAACAGGGCATAGAGGCCGAGGCCTTCCCCTGATGTTGCCTCCTGGCTCTGGGATTCAGAGGATTAGTGCCTCTGAAGGCAGAAGTTCTCCTCAGTCACAATGACCAGTAGCCACTGATTGACTTATCCTTCATGAATCTATCTAATCCCCCTTTAAAGCTGTTTGTTCCTGTGGCCATTACTACATCCTCTGGCAGAGAATTCCAAATTTTAATCACTATCTGGGTAAAGTAGTATTTCCTTTTGTCTGTTCTGAATAAGGATGGGTGCAACCTGGAAAAATGTGGTTTGGTTCAGGGTTCATGGCTGAACCATGAACCAAAATGAACCAGGAGGTTTGTTCATCAAACAAACCAATTTGTGGCCCTACAAACCCCATTGAAAGGGACAGCAGTCCCTTTAAACGGGGTTTGCAGAAAACCTGAAAAGCAGCTGAGCAACAGGGAGCAGTTTCCTCCAATGCCTCCCCACTGCGCAGATATTTTTGAGCTGTCTTAAAGGAACTGCACAAGACAGATGGAAACAACTGAGCAGTGGGCCACTCAGCTGTTTTTGTGGCTTTCATGGGGAACAGAAATCAGGGGTTTAAAGGGACTCAGTCCCTTTAAACCCATGCTTTCTGCACCATCCATGAGCCACCACAACCCGCCACAAACTGCTTTAAAAGTTCATGGAAGTTCGTGATCATAGACCCATCATGAGCTTCTGTTCACAAACCATGAACAGGGCAAAAGTAGTGATAATTTTTTCTTCATGGTTCAGTTCCTGCCCATTCCTAGTCCTGAACTTACTGCCCATCAGTGCCATTGGATGCCCCTGAGTTCTAGTATTTTGGGAGAGTGAGAAAAAGTTCTCTTTTTCAACTCTCTCCAGCCCATGCATAATTTTATAAACTTCTGTCATGCCCCACCTTAGTCATCTATTTTCTAAATGAAACAGTCCCAGACTCTTCAGCCTTTCCTCATAGGGATGGTGCTTCTAATCATTTCCTTTGCCCTCCTCTGTACTTTTTCCAGCTCTGAAATGTCCTTTTTGAGATACGTTGACCAGAACTGTAAACAGTATTCCAAATGAGGCCACACTATAGATCTATAAATATCCATTACAACATTGGCTGTTTTATTCTCAGTCCCTTTCCTAATAATTCCTACCATAGAGTTTGCCTTTTTCACTGCTGCAGAACACTAGGTTGACATGTTCATTGAGCTGTCCACTATGACCCCAAGATCTCTCCCCCTCTCAGTCTCAGCAAGTTCAGACCCTATTAGCTTATACTTGAAGAATAGCCTATACTTGATTTTTGTCTTTATGTGCATCACTTTATACATACCAACACTGAACTTCATTTGTCACATTGTCGCCCACTCACACAGCTTCTGGAGGTACTCTGGAAGCTCCTCACAGTCAGCCTTGGTTTTCATCATCCTGAAAAATTTTGTGTCATCTGCAAACCTGGGCACTACACTACTCAATGCTAGTTCCAGATAATTTATGAATAAATTAAATAGTACTGGCCTGCATACTGATCCTTGTGGGACCCCACTGCTTACTTCCCTCCAGTGGAATAACTGTCCATTGATTCCTACTCTTTGCTTCCTGTCATTTAACCAGTTTTTAATCCATAAGAGAACCCATCCTCTTATCTTTTGACTGCTAAGGTTACTCAGGAGTCTTTGGTGAGGTACCTTCTCAAAAGCCTTTTGAAAGTCCAGGTATATAATGTCTACTGGGTCACCATTGTCTACATGCTTATTTACTTGCTCAAAGAACTTCAAAAGCTTGGTGAGGCAGGACTTCCCTTTGGAGAAGCCAAGCTGATTTTTCCTCAGTAGGCTTTGTCCCTCTATATGCCTAACAGGTCTGTCTTTGATTACACCTTGTACTGATTCGCCTAGGACAGACATTAGGCTGACTGGCCTGTAATTTCCTGGTTCACCTCTGGATCCCTTTAAAAAAATGGTTTAATATTTACTTATCTCCAGTCTTCTTGTACAACCGCTGATTTTAGTGATAGATTACTTATATGGGTTAGTAGATCAACTGCCTCACATCTGAGTTCCTTAAGAACTCTTGAGTGTATGCCATCAGGACCTGGAGACTTATTGGTTTTTAATTTTCCCAGTAGGTCTAGAATTTTATCTCAGGTCACATCAATTTGATTCAGTTCTTCAGACTCTGTTCCTGAAAACTGTGGCTGTGGAATGGGTATGTGTCCCACACTTTCCACAGTGAACACAGAAGTTAAAAAGACATTGAGCATCTGCCGTCCCCCCATATTCCTTTAGCAATCTCTTTATTCCTTTATCATGCACAGGCCCTACTGCTTCTCTGGCCGGTCTCCTGCTCTGGATATATTTTAAAAAATGTTTATTGTTTGTCTTGATGCTTTTAGCAACCCACTCCTCAATATCTCTTTTTGCATTCCTGTTTATTGACTTACATTTCTTTTGCTAGAGCCTGCAGTCCCTCCTGTCCAATTCATTGGGGCAGACTTTCCACTTTTTAAAATAAGCCTCTTTACTTTTCAAAGCTTCCTTGACTGGCATTATTTACCATGGATGTTACAGTTTTGGACTTGAGGGGTAACTTTCCATTGACCTGAATGCTGAACTTAATAACATTGTGGACACTATTCCCAATTTGTGTAACAACGTCTACATCTCTCAAGTCACCAAGTCGTGAAACCCACTCAGAACAAAGTACAAGAACACTGCCCCTCTAGTTGGATCTGTGACCAACCGTTCCAGTGCACAGTCAGTTATAAGGTCTAGGAATCTCATTTCTACAGTATTACTCATATTCCCAATTTGTGTAACAACGTCTACATCTCTCAAGTCACCAAGTCGTGAAACCCACTCAGAACAAAGTACAAGAACACTGCCCCTCTAGTTGGATCTGTGACCAACCGTTCCAGTGCACAGTCAGTTATAAGGTCTAGGAATCTCATTTCTACAGTATTACTCAAGCATATGTTTACCCAGTCAATGTGGAGAGTAGTTTAAATCTCCCAGTAAGGGACTTTTAGTTTATGGCGGCACGCTAGCAGACTCACCTCCCGGACCTCCTGGGGGTGAAGCTGCACTCCAGCCAAAGAAGGGGGTGCGCAGGCTCGCAACCCCCCCAGGGGCCTGGCGAAGGGACCCTGGCCATGGAACTTAAAAGAGGTCACCTCTTCGATGGCGGAATGCCGGAGAATTGAGGCGCCTCTTTGTTCCGACGGTTCTCCGTGCTGTGAGACCGTATGGACTTAGTGACGCTGACTGGGGCAAGGACAGGAGATCATGTGGCAGAAATGAAATGAAAGTGAGGTCGAAT
>NW_015160250.1:135086-171702 GCF_001447785.1 Gekko japonicus
GGAGAAAGAAGTATAAAGAACTCGAGCTTTTTCTTCAGACAAACTCAATTGGATATAAATGGCTATTTCCAGAAGGCCTTACTTTCAAGATCAAAGACAAAAAAGAAAAGATTGACTCTGTTCTGAAAGCTCAATAATTCTTAAGGGTTCATCTGGGAAGGCCAGAGGACGAGAAAAAAAGAAGAGGACAGCAAGTCCAGCGGCGAGCTAGACACTGGCTCTTCCGGAGAGGACTCTCTGTCTGAGCAAGGGTCGGCAGCCCCAAAAGGTCCTTACAAATTGTGGAAGAGAAAGGGAAAGGAGAAGTAAAGGCTGAAGGACTCTGAATTGTGCCTTTGAGACTTTTGCTATGGGATGATTGGGGGTACTGTTGCTAGACAGTTAAATCTAAGCTTTAAATGTTTGACTCAGTTTATATAGGGATCAATGATGAGAAGACTCGATGTATTTAAGCTAGTTGGAGGATCTCCTTTCTTGGGGTTTTAGTTAGTAGTGGGTTCTTTACTTTATCCCGTATATGTAATTTCCCCTCCCTCTTTTTCTGTTGTAGTTTTTTGTAGTGATAAAAAATAATTAAAAAATCCCCTCCGGGGGCTCAAGAAAAAAATAGGTAAATCTCCCAGTAAGAAAAACGTTGATTCTTTTTTTCATATGTGGTGGTCATGTTTTTAATTTTCTACATAACTCCTACAAAAACTACACACTAACTAAAATTACAGCTATACAACGACCATATATGATAGTAGTCATTATCTTAAGTCAAAGCTTTTCTCTTATTCAAGTTAAGAATAAAAATTCCATTCTACTGTTTCAATAACCAAAAAATTAAAATTATTGACAATGCAAGATTATGTAATGTAATATAAACATTTTTTCTAAAGTTTAAGCTATTTTCTGCCTTTCTTTCCTCTCTTCTTGCCTTTATTGTCTTGAGGTGGTTTGGGTTCTGTCTCTCCCAATTGTGATTCAGATACTACTTCTGAACTGCCATCTACGGATGTTTTGTGGCTTTCCAAGCCATGCTGACTGTCCAGTTCTCCTTCTTCTTCTTCTTCCTCCATGTTCTTTGTATCTTTTTTGGGTTCTTGATATCTCTCCAAAAACTGCTTCACTTTGGTAAAAGAGTCAATCTTTTCTTTTTTGATTTTGTATTTGACCATCAAGCCTTAATGTAGTATCCATCGGTAGGTAGTGGAATTTTCCTGTAAATAGATGGTTAAATTCTTGTATTGTTTTCTCTTCTTCCTTATCTCAAATGGAATGTATTTCAATATTCTGATGTCCTCTTCTTTAATTTTCAGTGTAGTCCCAGATGTTGCTTTCAATACTGCATCTCTTATAGATCTCTTAGAGAATCTGACATATATTTCACCAGGCAGGGTTTTTTTTTTCTTAATAAATTCTGAATATGTCTGATAAATCATATCCATTTTGCTTTGTAGTACTACTGCCTTGATGCCTGTCACTGGTGCAAGCGCTTCACTAAGGATCTCTTTCAGATTCTTGGATTTGTCTTCTGGCACACCTTGAAATCTCAACACGTAAGAAGATTTTTCCATTTGTAGCTGCAAAAGTTGAGTTTTATCTGAAGATCTTTCTTTTCCCACAACTTCCAGTCTTTGGTCAATTGCTTTAGTCTTGCTTTCAACTACCTCTGTTCTTTAATTGGATTCTATTAGCTGTTTTTGTAATGACTCCAAAGTCCTGCTGATGTTAGTCATCTGTGCCACCAGAGGACACAATGCAGCATCCAGCATGCCTGCAAAGTCAAAGTTCACTTCCGGTTTGGAAACCGGAAGTGTTGAGCTGACAGTTCCTTGTTGAAACTTCGCTTTCACCACAATCTTTTCAGCGCGATAAGACATTGTTTATAATCTTTTCAGCGCAATAAGACATTTTTTATGTTTTTATAAAAGTTTGCTTAAGTCTTTAGAAGTTTATTCATTTTGCTGCCTTAACAGTCTGGCATTGTACTGATTAAAATCAGCCTTCCACTCAAACGTCACTATTTTCTGCCACTGCTGATGCTTTTAAATCTTATTTGCCATTTTTAGGAGTGGGTAGCTTTCCCCCCCCCCCCCCCGCCCCCCGTCGGCACCTGGGCTGGCATCATACTTATGCTCCACTTCATCAGGTAAGAGAAATTCTTTTTGTTTTCGCCTGGTCAGTTGCTCGCTGGTCCGGTATGCTCGTTCCATGCCCAGAATGGTACTGCAGCGGCAGGGACCTATAGGGTCAGGGGGGAGCCTCGATCCTTTGGCCTCAGCCTTGGGAGAGGCACCCCCAGTGCCCCAGGCTGAGAGCTCCCTTCAAGGGCTCCGAGGGGAGTCCAGAACCAGCCAGATCCCCTCCCTGCAACCGAGTCACGGGCTGCTCTCTCCAGAGCTTCGGAGGAGCGTGCCTGCCATCAACATGCTGAAACTGGAAGTCCAGAATTTGGAGTGAATTCTAGAGTGTCATTCTGACACTGTGACATCACTTCCAGATGCAGTGTTAGCGTGACTCTGATCTTAAGGACTTTGCCCCCCCCCCGGCCCAGTCTCCCAGAGGTTGCTAGCACTTGGATGATAACCCTAGTTGAGACCTCATGTCATTTTTTGTGAAACCAATGCTTCACTAGATCCAAAGGACCTGATAAAGCTCTTGGACTCCATGTTTAATAGACATGAGACGTGTTTACTATCGGATTTATTTTAGGATTTGAAATAGAGGTTTACTGTAGGATTTGAAATTATGTTCATTTACATTCATAAAGAATTGTTCATCTCGCTTAACAAAGAAATACAGAAGAACAGACAAATGGGACAAATATACCTTTAAAATTCATACACCAACCTGTTTGTACAGTGCTTCATAACGAGACTAAAAATCATAGCCAAGCTTCATTGAAAACTAAAAAGAGTGTAGAATATATCTGGCAAATGGCTGACATACCCTTTCTAGTGTACAATTCAAAAATATGCTAATAAAGTTGGTTCTTGCTAATTAAATTTACAAATGATTAGAAATATTTTGCTGCTGAAAGATTTAAAGTCACTTATTGAATCCTAACGAAAGCACCAGCAATATGCATATTCCTCTTGAGGCCTGCTGAGGATGGAGTGCATTAAAAATATAATTGGTTTTAAAGCATGTTAGATTAAATTTTGCCATGATTTATGCTGTCTGGTTTCTATTCACCTTTAAAGTTGTTTTTTCTTCCTCTGTACTGGGTATCAATAAGTCATAAGGAAGAAACATGTTTACTGTTATCTCTGTTGAGCTGCAAATGCTTCAGCCAGCATCTGAACTCTTGAAACCCATTGGGTGACAAGTAGAAACAGTGTTCCAGTGGCAACACTTTGGCCAGCTGATAGTGGGGAATCAACTGAATCAGTGGTCCAAACTTGCATGTTAGCTGTTCCATTGTCACACTAAAAACATGAAGTATTTCTGATGGTTGATCTACATTTTGGCAGCAAACATAGAGCTGGGAAGTCCAGCAGAACGATCTTGACCACAAAGATGTGGGAAAAGCACAATCTGGGGGGAGAGGGCAGCAGTCATCAGAGGGTATCTCCTTTGTCTTTCAGCCCACAGCTGCTCTTTTTCTTTTCTTTTTACAAATCCAGAAAGCTCAAATGCTACATGAATCAAGCTATCCTTTGTGGGTTTTGTAAAAAATATATACCCAGGTCAGGATGTGGTCTCTGAATATCAGCCAGCCTGACTGTGCTCACTTTAGTTGCTTCAACTAGAGAAGCCACACATTTCACAGTGAATACATTCAATAGTTGAATGCACCTTCTTCCATGGCTATTATCATCTGTGAGCCAAATATCCAATTTGTTTGATCCAGGTAGTCAGCCATGTTGGTCTGAAGCAGTAAAACAAAAGCTCACACCTTGAATAAACCTTTGTTTGTCTTAAAGGTGCCACTGGACTCTAAATTTATCCAATCCGTTTGCCTGTCTACTTGAAACAGCCGTTGAACCATTTTGCACCCACATATACCCTGTTTCCCCGAAAATAAGACCTACCCAAAAAATAAGCCCTAGCAGGATTTCTATGCATTTGTGGTATAAGCCCTAGTGTGTCTTCTTGAGAAAAAAATAAATATAAGACAGTGTCTTATTTTCGGGAAAACATGGTAGTATTCTGTGCACATGCCACTCCAAAGGGGGGCAAATTACTCCCTCCCACGGTACATTTTGGAGCATGTCTCCCCCCCCCCGTACTATGATCCCAAAATGAATCAGGCTCACATGCATTTTAAAAACTCCTTTCCCTGCAGCTGCAGTGTGATCGCAGTGTGGGGAAGTCGGATCTGACTCAAAATTCAAAACATGTAGTTTGGCTCTCTAGTTGTAGGGGCATACGTTGGTGGAATCAACCAGAGTGCATGTGGACATCATGCATGTTTGCATGCACATTCTACCTCTGCTTTTTGATGGTCAAGAATCAGGGGAAATTGGAAGAACCTGGTGTTGAGCTGGAGCTATCTCTCTCCCTTCCCCATCTGTATCTGACCTGACCATGACACATCTACTCAATCAATCAATCAGTCCTTTATTGGCATATTGTATTAAAACTGACAGGTAAGGAAATACAAAAGTCATATACAGTTAATGATACATTCCCTCCTCTTAGAAGCCAAAAGCAGAAATTTGGTCACCATTTCCATTGAGGAGCGAGTAGAGAGTAAATAAGATATCTTCCATTCATCAGAATGATTTACTAGATTTCTCAACAAAGGCTCAAGATATAATGATCAAACATCACGATAGAAGATACAGTGTAGAATAATATGATCCAGACTCTCAATTTCATTATCACCACAAGGACATAGTCTATCCACATAAGGAGTCTTAGAGAACCTACCACCCAGTACAGCCAAAGGCAGCACATTAAAACAGCCTAACATAAAAGCTCTTTGATAATGAGGAGTGGTTAAACTGAGAAAACATTCTGCAATAGACCCTTGGGGAGGAAACCCTACCACTTTAGAAGTATGGTCCAGACCTCATGGTTGCAATGTGGCCACTCTAGGCTAATTATAACCAAATGAAGTTGTGTTGGCAGTCTCTCTGATACACTTAGATAAGCAGCAGTGGTGCTCGCTTCGGCAGCACATATACTATAATTGGATAAGCAGCAGCAACTGAAATAAGGACTTAGTCTTTACTGACTTCAATCTTAGCTTCAAAATCACAATTCATATCCGTATCAGTCTAGATACAAGATCACCTATCTGTCCTCTCAGTGATATTTTGCTCCATTAGGAAAATATTCCAAAGCGGATACTGTTCTGTTTGTGTGCTATAAATTAGACTGGCCTGATTTTGTAAGGAGATATTTCTAAAACAAAATTACCAGGAAAGCATTGAGAATTTGCTTCAGTTAGCTTCCAACAACTCTTCTCATTCTTTCTCAACGTAAAGAAGACCCTGAAGTTAGAGCAAGACAGGATGGGGTGTTTCATGCCTGTCCATTTCTGGCAGTGGGAACAGGTGCAAGACAGCTGGTGTGCCAGTATTAGCCTAATATACTCTCCTGGCATGGAATAGCAAGTGAGTTGCCAGCAGCAAACCACTGATGAAAGAAGTGTGAAATTTTCAGGGACATCTTGTCACTTAATGAACAAGCTACACTCAGGACAATCTGGGTCTGCAATCAGTATCAGAGCACGGCAGCCCTCAGGGCTATGCATTGCTGGGAACAGAGAGACCAGAAAACTGGACGTTAAACTAGAAATGGAAAGGGCAAGAACAAGCAAGCATGAAAACCTATGGGATTTTCTGTCTACAGTGGGTTCAAAAAAGAGAAAATCTGTGGCAGAATGCGTGAATTCAAAGCCCAGTTGCCATCTTTCTTTCGCAAAGAAAGACTGGAAGGGTGCAATTTCCAGTGGAGCAATCATAGATTGGAGGAGGGCACTTGATTCTTCTCTGGTCTGTCTCTTCTCTTTCTGCACATTTTTTCCTTGTCTGTCACCCCCCCACACACACACACACAGCCCCCCCCAATCCCAGACTCCAGAGCCTTATTTGCAATCCAGTCGTGGTTCTTATGGTTCTTATGGAGAAAGCAAGAGAGTACCAGAAAAAAACATCTACTTCTGCTTCATTGACTATGCTAAAGCCTTTGACTGTGTGGATCACAACAAACTATGGCAGGTCCTTAAAGAGATGGGAGAAAATTAATATCAGAGAGATTTCTTTTCACCACTGTTTAATGAAGGATCCGCAGAAAGCCAATGGATATGGTGAGGGACAGGTAGGATATAGCCATACCAATTTGCTACTGATTGTAAATAAGGTTTCCTTATGGGACTTTCCTGAGAAGCTACACATTAAACCAGGGTTCAGAGGTTTCATTAATAAATTGGTTGGCAAGCAGTATCAATCCTGCCCTGTAATGACCTGGTGTATAATTGTTTGCATACTGTAGCAGCATAAGCAACAAGATGGTTAATCTGTGTGTGCTTATTTCTAACTATTAATGGACCTTAAAGGTCAATGTGATTTATTAAGATTACTGAAGGTTATTTAAGATGTAAAACAAAGATGATGGAAAGGTGTTGGTTTCCATGCAATTGTATGACCAGAATTTAATCACACTGTGAACTTCATCTATTACCATAAAGCTTCCCCAGCAGGCACTTACGAAAGAAGCAGAAATGTCAAATAGTATGGCTCATCTTCATGGACAAGAAGTTTAAAAGGGGTAAATTCATTTTACCACAGATGATGTCCAACTAGAGCCAGATGCTGACAAAAAAGTATTTCAATAAGTTTGAATACTACTGTATTTTGTTTGGCACCTGTTTTCTAGAACCTTCCCCCCCCTTTTTAACTAAGCAGATGTTTTGAGGAAAACTCCGTAGTTTAGCTCTAGTAATTCTGTTATCAGTATCAGTTATCAGTATCAGTATTGAGCTGCGGTGGCTCAAGTGGTTAAGACGCTGAACTGCAGGCTGTGGAAGGTCAGTAGTTCAGCGGTTCAAGACCCGGGTGCCGCAAGACAGGGTGAGCTCCTGTCTCTAGTTCCAGCTCCTGCCAACCTAGCAGTTCGAAAGCAAGAAATTGCAAGTAGATAAATAGGGACCACTTCGGTGGGAAGGTAACAGCGTTCCAGGCACCTTGGTGTTTAGTCATGCCGGCCACATGACCACGGAAACGTCTTCGGACAGTGCTGGCTCTTCGGCTTTGAAACGGAGATGAGCACCGCAACCCTAGAGTCGGATTAGACTGGCTTTCGAGCAAGGGAACCTTTACCTTTACTTACATGTATCTAATTTTGAACATGGATCCACAATGCAGATTTAAAAAACTGCTTGATGGGGCCAGGTACAGAAAGGAGAAATGTTTCTACAAATCTGTCAGAACTCCCAGGTTTGCAGAAAAATGGGATGGGCTAAATCAAAATAATGCTTTTAAATGCTGTGATCTCATGATATTTTCTGGGCAACTGCAGACAACAGTCTACAATTGCTTAGATTATCTAAAATGGCTGCTGCAGTTTCTTTTTGAAACCTCAGGTAAGTTTAGAGGGGGGGGAATTACTGGAAAGGCAGGAAAGACAAGAGGGAAGATAAGGAGAAGCAAAATTAGACTAGGGAAAGGAACAAAAGGAAAATGTAGTAAAGGAAGGGAAGAGAGCAGCTGGAGGGAGGAGGGAAGGAAGCAGGGAAAGGGGAAAAACTGAGAATGGGAGGGAAGGAAGGACTAGGGACAGACATGAATCAGCTCATGAACTAGTTCATGATGAATTTTGGGCAGTTCATGCTTCACAAAGTCAGGTTTATGAAAGGGTGACAGGAACCAACTTTCCACGAACTCTGGCATTGTTTCTGAAGGTTCGTGCTGTTCACGAGCGGATAGATTCCCAGACAGACTGTCTTTGCTCAATCAAAATGTTTACCAAACTTCAAAGCAACAACTTGGAGGGCATGTAAGGGAGCATCCAGGGGAGGTCCCCTGCGACTTTGATGCACAGGATCCATTCTGTATCCTCCTGAACCTCTGTCATTTTGACAGGTGCAGGGTCAGGAGATTCAGGAGTGTATAGAACAGATCCTGTGCAAGCTAGAGACACCAAACTCATAGCAAACTTTTCTTTGATGCTCCTCTACCTATCCTCCAAGTTTGGTGAGGATTGGATTTATGGGATCCAAGTTATGCCCAATTCCTCAGAAAGCACTTTCCTGGTGTATAATGTTACTCACACCCAAACTTGGAGGGCAGGTAAAGGAGTCATCTGGAGATCCCTGGCCAGTTTGGTGTCTCTAGCACACCAGGGGGAAGCATTCTACCGCCTCACAAACCTCACAAACCAAACTTGTTCATAAGGCAGCTGAAAGTTTGTGAGCCTCTGTGGCTTGCGAACAGGGCATGTCAGAAACCATGAACTGAACCACATTTTCCCAGCTTATGCCCATCCCTAGAAAGGACAGGAGATAAAGTGGCACATGGGTGGACAGAGAAAGGTGTGTGGGAGGGAAAGAAGGAAGCTAGAAAATGGGATGTGCTGCAGCAGCTGCTAGGGAGGAGAAAGTGGATCAAGCAGAAAAGGTGAGATAGCAATGGGAGGAGGATCAGTAGAAAGGATGAGATCACCCCCCACCCCCCATAAATATGTGCATGTCTCTCTTTTCTAATAGATTTGTATTGGGACAAAGCTACCTCATTCATATCAATGGAGCAGGATCTATGTGTGAAATCTTTGCCTACACCGATCTTCTGCATCCAGTGAAATGCCTAAGCGGGCAGCCAATGTGCACAAGAGATTTTCTTCTGCACACTGAAACACCTGTCAGATATTGTATTAGTTTAGCACTGATACAAAAGGCATAGAAGCCACATTTTACTGGCAATCAAATTCTTGAAAATATCTTTCCATGAATTAAGGTTTGAAAGGGACCACAGGGAATATGCTAGAGAATGTATATAGCTTTCTTCCTTCCTTCCTTCCTTCCTTCCTTCCTTCCTTCCTTCCTTCCTTCCTTCCTTCCTTCCTTACTTCCTTCCTCTTTTCTTTTTTCTTTTCTTTTCTTTTCTTATATGAATCCAGACCTTTCTAAAAATGCACAGCAGTGGTCGCTACATAGTTTGGTAAGTGGGCTACAAATCCAAATGATAAAACGGTGCCACTTAAGTGTGTACTACATCACATACTGAGGTAGGATGCTGGTATCACAGGAGAGAGAGAATAGGAGAACCAAGCAGGAGTGCTTATACCATGGCCCCTCTTGTTCTTCTACAGGGGTGTCATGTTGCAAACACACACATATATACAGACAAACTGTTGCCATTAGTGCTGCAAGCTGGCCACCCATAATGTGCAGGTTTTGTTCTTCCTTTATCAAGTACACCAGCTATGGGGAGGGCAAGCAAATAAATTAAAGTGAAAAAACAAAGCATGCTTTGCCCTACTGAGCTGAATGTTTATTTTACAAGAAATGACCCCCAAGTCACATTCGATAGTCTCCTTTCTGCACAAAGAAAATTATTTAAAGTCAACAGGACCAAATGTAGCTCTTCATTCTATTTAGTCATTCATCCCTACAAAATGCTTGAAAGGAGAGGATTTCCCTTTCTGTGAAAACAGTTGTTCTCCCTTTGTAAACAGGATGTCTGTGTAACCAAATGGCTGTGTTCTTGGTTGCGGAAGTGGGGACTACATGGAGGGTCTCTTTCTTCATGCTAATGTTTATGGGAGTATTGAATTACTTAGGAACTCTTTCCACTAAAGGCATGTTCAATAATAATGCTCTGAACAGGGGGGGGGGGCTTTATTGAGTTAGCGTGTCTATACCGCTTCACAGCATCTGAAGTACTTTACAGTTCTCTCATTTATCATCAAAAGCAGCCCTGTGAGGTAGATTATGCTGAGAAACAAAGGCCTGCTCAGGTTAGCCCAGTGAGTTCATGATGACCTGGACACCCCACTCCAAACCCAATGACTTGGATCCACAAGAACTTTCCACAAACAGGAGGGATTAGTTTCCATGGAGCATGACTTCTTCACCTCTCTTCTCTCAGTGTATCCCAAAACAGTATTGGGGGGGGGGGGATCAATATAAAGGGAAAGTTGGATGTTTGATGTAGGAGAGGGAACTGGTGAAAATCCTTCTGTCCTGACTGAGTGTAAAAAAAAAAAGTCCCACAGATAATTTCTGTGGAAGAGGAGAAAGAATGTAGCAGCTGCTTCAACAACTGCATTCAAAGGAGATGTAGGAAAGGACTGGAAGAGAATGCTTCTGCTGGAGTACAGGTGACTTAGCATGCCTGGACACTGGAGGGGGGCGCTATATTTTTCTTTGCTGTAGAACCATACATATGATGCTCTTTGTTTATGCTAAATGCTTCTCCAATGCCTCTTTCTCTTTCTGTGCCTTACTTCTCTCTCCTCCTGGCCTTTCAAGAAGCAAGAGCCTTCTACAGATCTCTGCTGTGCAAGCGATACAAGGGGTACACACATGTGCAGCTGGAATAGCTGGCCACTTATATCAGGGAACAGTATTATTTAAAATAGGCTGCCATTTCCTCCTCTACTACAAGATGCTTGTGAATGTGACTTCTGCTACTACAAAATGCATGTGAATACGAATAAGCCTCAATAAAAGTAAGTTCTTTTATCTGTTCAAATATACCAACTTGAAGTGGAGTTTACTGCACAGGATTCCATGTTTTCCTGACCATGCAACTTTGCTGTACTAACCAATACATATATTCAATAATTTTGGGTTTTCAACAAGAGCAAAGGCTGAGAAAATATTCCTCCAACCAAGCAAAGAACCCCACCACAAGCATTTTAGTTTAACCATAGTTTGGTTGGTACCACTAACAGAATACAACAGCTGCTGTCCACAAAGGTTAATACATACATGATGAAATAAGCGAGGAGTAATTAGAACATTTTAAAAAATTGCTTTAAAAAATTCCATTATCTCCTGATAATTTCATGTTACTCGCACCCACACAATTTTTCAGCAAGGACTGATTCAGCTGTGGTGGAATGCGATTAATAGAAAGCAAATTGAAAAGTTATTAATCAGCCTGCATATTGAAGAGGGAAAGGAGGGCAGAGGGACTGACAGGGAAATTCTAAGCTCCTTGAATTTGGCACCAAGTGAAATAAAAGACAGACCAAGGCTAAAAAGTTCACAAATGTGTTCCAATTGATCTGTATGCTCTTTAGTTTGGTTCATTTAAATCCGAAATTCCCTTCCCCATTGATGTCAGCTAGTTAGCCAAGATGGTGCATTACTGTTATGATCACTGCAGTGCACATAATTTAGATTTATCTCTTTAGGGATTCAGCTCCACCCCCTGCTAGCTAATATGCTCACCATGTTTAATGATGCAAAAAATTTCCCTGAGTACAGGTTATTCATCTTTATCAGGGCCTGCTTTTGGCTGGCTGTCAGTTATCAGCAAGAATATTTGTTCCTAAATGGTTTGTGCTCATCCATATTCCAGTGCAAACCTGAGGCCCATATTATCACTAATATTTGCAGTAAAAGTGTTTCAGATCTTCTGATACACTTTTGTAATGCTGATTTATGAGGCTGAAGTACCTCTCTTTCTGATTCAAGGATATGAACTTCTTGTCAGAAAGAGGTGGAAAATCTATTAAACAGAGCAAAGCAATAGAGGGAGAGTCTTCATTCAGCAGAACTGCTCCTATGACATATATCGGGTTATGTGTGGGCAAGCTTGCTTAGAATAAAAAGTTTTGGAAGCAATTTTGCCAAATATTGCTGGGCTCATTGTCACAACACAGATTCGTAATTCATACAGGGGTAATACTGTGTGTACGCTCCCTGTCCCTGTATGAGAGAAAAATTAATGTTGTGCAGATCTGTACTTGAAAGATACTTGAGTCTCAGTGAGAAAATAAATGGAGTAAATCAATAGCTCTAGAGTCTTGAATGCTGGATTTGGACTGCAGAGACTGACATCAAATTCAGGCAGCAGCATTGGACAAGTTACTGTCTTTCAACCCGACTTACTTCACAGGATTGTGGTGAGAGTAAAATGGAATGGCTCTGAGATCCTCGAAAGAAATGCAGAATGCAATTTTGGGGAAAACAACTGTGTGTGAACCTACCCGTGTCTCAAATAACCAGTTGCTCCTTGAGTGCTCACCTTCAGAATTTAGGTAGAGGCTTATCAGAGGCAGTGGCTTTCAAGACATCCCAAGGAAATGTTTGCTATTTTCACCTATTGTAATACAGACTACTTATCATGTTATTGCTGTGTCTTAGAGGTTTTTTAAAATAATTATATATTTTAACCTGTTTTAATAGTCTTAGGGTGTGATCAGATGATGTACTTTCCATGTAGTGATCAAACCTCTAATTCCATCCATTCATTCTTGTTCTGGTATTTGTCATCCAGACATCTCCCCTGCCTCACTGCCCACTGATCCTGTGACCATCCAGACTTTCACTGTGCAGCAACCATGGGGTGGGCAGTTGGCTGGGTTTTTTATTTCTTGGCACATATACGCACATAGGTGCATACATGAATCCCATGTTTTGCTTGTGCAGGCTCATAAATGCCCATTCCCCATGGAATGGAGAATGGTTATGGTTAGTCCACTGTCACAATCACAGACAACCCCCCCCCTTGTGTTCACAATCCCAACAAACCATTTATGCATGGGAATGGTCACATGGTTACCAAGATGCAGAGGTGGTTATGAGCGCTTATGTGAATATTGCTAAGAGGGAGGGAAATAGTGCCAAAACAGAAGGGACGGTTCCCTTCCGTGGCAGCTTCATTGCGCTGGTGAGTGATCAGACAACCGCAGATCTGTCGTTAACATGGAAGGATCCATAAATACCAGACTTTCTGCTGTGTCAGCAAAATGGGGGTGAGGACGGGGGGGGGCGATGACTGGGGAACTGAAAACAGATGTCACTGTCTGAATGCACGCATTTAATCCAGTAGGGAGAAGGGATGACATCGAATCAAACAGCCCGTCTGATCGCACCCTTAGTATTCTATGCTTCAATTGTAGCTGGATGTTCCTTCTTTGCTTGTTCCACTCCATCAGGTGTTGGAAAGATGGGGGTGGAGAAGGGGAAAAGGTGAGGGAGTGAGGACCTTTCTCCACTAAAAGCTGTAGATTCTGTCCAATGCAGAGAAAACCCAGAACTCACACAGACAGTCTGCCAGTCATCATTCCACTAAGGGGCTTGGGAGACACCAAATTCTAACAATGGACTGTGTCAACGTATAGGGAGGGGCAGTAAACTACAAGAAAGAGTGATCCTCAGATGGCTAGGGGCAAATGTCAGACCTCCTGTGATCAGAGACAGCTATAGCAAGATCAGTCACATGCAGGTATCAAATATATATCACTGATGGTGCATTGATGTTAGAATCACAACTCTTCCAGCAACATACATGGAAGCCTTAATCATGAAACAACTGTGCCCCAAGCAGTGGGTGTTTTAGTAATTTTAGAGTTTATTCAAAATTAAACATGGGAGCTTCTGCTCCTACTTTCTAGCTGTGAATGTGACTGGGCAGCTTTAGTCTATCCAGAAAGTCATGGGTAAGCACTAAGATGAAATGTGGCTCAATTCAGTTCTCTATTATGTTATGTAATTGGAGAACAATGCCTGGAATAAGTGTTTACAGAGACTGGAAGGTGGTCTGTCTGGAAATATCAATAACAATAACACTGAACTTTTATAGATTCCTCAAAGCACTTCACACATATGATCTCAACAAGCTGTATAGCAACCCTATAAGGTAGAGCAATATGAATAGGATTGCTTGTGTGAGTCAGAAATAATGACTTGCCTCAGTTTACTGTTAGGGTTCTTGGCTTTGAACAAGAAACTCTCCTCCCCCAACACAGCTCATTCTCAATAAAACATGCTTATTTTGGTATTTTTGAAAAAAAAATCTTTCATGTCTTAGCTCTAATATGCCCAGTTAGGCCCCCCAAGGTGCCTGGTCTTTTCTGCATGATAACAGCACAAGCTTACAAGCTAGTGAAGTCCCTTTTTGAGATGTTTTCCTTTTCATAGACAAGGTTAAAGTATAATTTTAAATAAATTGTACAGCTGCAATCTGTATCTGTACTTGACTTTATTATTTATACTGCATTAGTTGTTTGCTAGATTTTGACGTGGCAGGGTTTTTAATTTTTTTATTCAGGAAGCACTGTATTTGCATGCAGGAAAAACATCTATTTGCATTAGAATACTGCCATTATCCTTTCTTCATATGACAGCACTATCTATAGTTCTCAAGGAAGATCAAGGCTCCTTTGTGTTCAGCTCTGCAGAGACACACAACACTAAGCAGGCCCAGGTTTAAGGCACTAACTGTTAATTAGAGAGAGGGAAAACCTGTGAAAGGAGGGCTAATATTAATATTCCGTTTATTTCCTTTTTCCAGACAAGGAACTTTGAGCCAAGCCCTGGTACCTCACACATAGTTGTATGTGACAACTGAGTTCATGGTACACATTGATTCTATGAATTTTTCTGCCACTGAAATGCTTCCAAAAGTGAGTTGAATGGTACTCCATTGACTTATAATCATGGTTAGGGTTGCCACTTGCCAGACCCCCCCAGTTTGGCGGGGGTTACCCACTTTCAACCTGCTGAGGAGGGAGAGGGGTGGCTGTGGGCCCTGCAACCGATCTCCGAGCAGCAATGCCACTCAGAGATCGGGCGTGCGGGGCCCTCTGGCTGCCTGCACTTAAAGGGAACCATTTAAGTGTAGGCAGCTGGGGCAAAAGGGCCCCACGTGGCCGATCTCCGAGTGGCAATGCCGAGATGGGGCGCACAGGGCCCTCTGGCTGGAAAGGGCTGGAAATCCAACAGGAAAGGGCCCCGTGCACCCACTCTCTGAGCAGCAGAGAGGACAGGGCCTGAGTTACACTATTCCACACCCCTTAAATGCAATGGGCTTAGAAGGGTATAACTCTGCTTGGCACTGCACTGTACTGTAAACTGGGGATGCTTCTGAAATAATGATGAATGGTATTCTTGAAATGGACTGTTCCAATCCATTCTGTTTCAGTAGTAGAAGAGAATGGTATGCTTCAGGTGTTAACTTCTTCAGTTGATATGTTAAGGACTACATAGTCTGAATGCATATTGAATCCTCAGTAGTTCACTGCTTCTCTGTGCTTTTCATAGGCAACCTGTTGTGAGCCGCCCTGAGCCCGCTTGCAGGGAGGGCAGGGTAGAAGTGCAATAATAAATAAATAAATAAACAAACCAAGATGTTATCATCATGCCCTTCTGCTACAGCTTGAAGTGATGCTGTGGGTTGGAACCAACCAGCTTTTCTGCTGGTGAAAATGGAAGAAGGGGTTTTCTTTGACTACCAAAAAGGCTATCCTGGTGATCATGTACAAAAGCCAAAAGCCACATCAGTGGGGGCTGCAAAATTGAGGGGAGCTAGGTGAGATTTAGTGAAAAGGCTGGATGCCTTTATAACCTTATGAGACAGGCCTGATGAGGGCCTAACTGCATGATACATTGGGAGATCCGTGTTCAGAGTTCTGAGTTTTGTTCTTTTTTTTTGCCAGGCAAACTTTTTAATAAAGACATTTAGATTGGGACCACAGCATAAGGAGAAGGGTGATTAAAAGACTCCCTACCCAACGCCATTTGCTCAATAAAAAATGGACGTAGGGAATGACTATTTGCCTCAAATACACATGTATTTTCACAGTGGGGCAAATGGCACTCCCAGAGGCTGTTTTTTGATTAGGAAAATGACCCTTGTCCTGTGACATTGTCCCCTTCCAAACTGGGTCTCCATATGCCTAGTTATTATTATTTTTTAAGTTGGAAGCTCTATGCATACAACTCTCAGTGTATTGTGTAGTGAGGCCCTGAGATAATTCTTATTAGTATTTTTAATGACCTGCTTCCTTTAATGTCTTTGGCTTGTAATGTATCTTTTCTTTTCAACCATTTACCCATGTTCTGTGTTTGTAAGGGTGTGAGAGGCAATCCATTATCTTAATTATTTTTTTTCAATCATGTTATATTTACCTTTCGGCAGGGCAGTCCGTGGGTGAATCTCTTTTTTCCCCAGACTGTTTTATGAATAAAGTATTGTGAATTAAAAGTTTATATAATAATGGGACATTCAATAGAGAGAGAGGGACATTCAATAGAGAGAAGTGCAAAGTCCTACACTTAGGTACAAAAAAATCAAAGGCACAGATATAGAATGGGAGGGACTTGGCTTGACAGCAGCACATGTGAAAGGGATCTAGGAGTTCTGGTTGATCACAAGCTAAACATGAGCCTGCAGTGCAATGTGGCTGTGAAGAAAGCTAATGCAATCTTAGGATGCATTAACAGAAGCATTGTGTCCAGATCACGGGAGGTGGTAGTTCCGTTCTATTCTGCTATGGTCAGGCCTCACCTGGAGTACTGTGTCCAGTTTTGGCCACCACATTTTAGGAAGAATGTTGACAAGCTCGAGCGTGTCCAGAAGAGGGCAACCAGGATGGTGAGAGGGTTGAAATCCAAGTCTTATGAGGAAAGGCTGAAAGAGTTGGGTATGTTTAGCCTGGGAAAGAGAAGGTTTAGAGGGGACATGATTGCAGTCTTCACATATTTGAAGGGCTGTCATGTAGAAGATGGAGCAGATCTATTCTCTCTTGTTCCGGATTGCAAGACTAGATCTAATGGGTGGAAATTACAAGGGAGTCGTTACCGGCTAAATATCAGGAGAAACTTCCTAACTGTAAGAGTGGTTGAGCAGTGGAACAGTCTGCCTCGGGAGGTGGTGGATGCTCCTTCGCTGGACGTTTTCAAGCGGAGGCTGGACAACCATCTTTCAGGTATGTTGTAAATATGTAGGGCTATCTTTCAGCTATGCTCCTGCAGAGTGCAGGGGGTTGGACTAGATGACCTGCGAGGTCCCTTCCAACTCTAACATTCTATGATAACTGAATTCGGGGGGGGGGAATAAGACATGCCACTGAATTTAAGAGAACTAAAATGTCTTCTGGTTTCCGACTCCCCCCAAATTCTTATACACACACATATATAGATGATGTTATTGTGTACATTAAAATGGTCTCTAATTTTCTCTGGTGTGAAAATGACTCTAGGGTAGCAGGTCAAGCCTATGCATGTATACTCAGAAGTAATTCCCACTAATTTCAATGGGATTAACTCCAAAATAAGGGATTATAAAATTGCATATTTACCTGGAAATAAGCCCTCTCAAATACAACAGTGTGTACCTCTGAGTAAGCATGCTTAGAAACATATCACAAGTATGTTAGGAAATGTTTAAGATAAATGTAAGCAGGGGGAGGTAGTGTCCCAGTGGCAATCAGTGTGAGTTACTAATATCTGATGGAAAATCAACTAAATAATGAACTCTTGGTTTAAATATGGCCCCATCCCATGCATGAAAGTATTATGATCCATTCCTGGGCCACAATTAGGGATGCCAGGTCTGTGTTGGAAAATACCTGGAGAGTTTGGGGGTAGATCTGGGAGAGGGTGGGGTTTGTTGAGGGGAGGGGAGGAGCCTCATCATGGTACAATACCATAGAGTCCACCATTCAAAGCAGCCATTTTCTCCAGGGGAGCTGATTTCTGTCAGCTGGAGATCAGTTGTAAAAATGGGAGATCTCCAGGCCCCACCTGGAGGCTGGCAATTCTAGACACAATAGATATGTGCCAGGCAAAAGTGTACATAAGTCTTCCTTGCCTGCTAGATATACCTCTAGAAAGTTCCTATTCAGCCAACAGATATTATGAAAGAAAAGTGTTTACATGTTTTTAGTAACCTAATAAAGGACAATGTAATGTAACATGCATAGCAAAATATGCATATTAACGAAACTTCAAAGAAAAGAAAAGTGGAAGGAAAAGGAATGAAATGTTTGGCACAGAAGGCATGTAACAGAACAAGAATAGATCCAAGCCTAGATGGGGGGGGGGTTGTATTGAAAAGAAAGGAAGGGTAAGGGTTTCAGTCTACAATTTTGAAATAATGATTTAAAGGAAAGCATATTACAATCAGCTTGGAATTTTCATGAGTATTTTTTCAGAGTGTTTCTCATTCACTGTGGAATGGTTGATGTAATTTACACATGAGGGGATATTACAATCAATTTAAAAAGGGATGAGTGCTTAAAAAATGGCACACTAATTGGTTGTTTTAGACTCCATTCAGCGAGTAGTTTCCCATCCAGTTACAGATTTCATGAGATTCATCGTGGCTACATTATGCTAACAAACAGCATCCTATATGAAGTTGTGAAAGCAAGTCAGATGAATGTGGTTGCCACTGTTTTGTTCCAGTAAGGCTTCTGTCTCTTTAAAAGCAGCATTGACAAATAGCACACAGCAGAACAACAGGTAAGTAGGGGCCTGTCAACATAATATGACTACTGTAATGGGGCTGCCCTTGTCCCAAATCCAGAAGCTGCAGCTGGTGTAGAACGCAGCGGCCAGGCTGTTGTTGCATCTCCCCATGCGGGAATACATTCAGCCTGCGCTAAAAGCACTGCACTGGCTGCCTATAGCATACTGAATTTGGTTCAAGATGCTGCTTCTTACCTTTAAAGCCCTATATGGTCAAGGACCTATCTACCTAATGGACCGCCTTTCCCAACATGTTCCCCAGAGGGCACTAAGATTGGGGTCCCAAAATTGTCTGGCCCTTCCAGGCCTAAAAGAAATCAGGCTAGCAGTGACAAGGGCCAGGGCCTTTTCTGTGGTGGCCCCTTACTGGTGGAATGAGCTGTCGGGTGACATCAGGGCCCTGCGGGACCTTTTACAGTTCTGCAAGGCCTGTAAAACAGAGCTCTTCCACCAAGCCTTTGATTAGGGTGCCGCCCTTCCAACAACCAGGCCCTGGCCCCAATACCAACACCAACTCAAAATATGATCAATAGCCTAACAAAACCCAGACTACAGTGGTAGTTGATCACATGGGTACTGCGAACACCGCCATCGGCTATGAATAATACTAGCAATTTATGATGTTTTATTCTGTATTGTTTGTGATTTTAACATTTTTAACATATTGTCTGTAAGCTGCCCTGAGCCTGCCTTGGTGGGGAGGGCGGGGTAAAAATGAGAGGAATAAACAAATAAATAACAGGATGGGGCCATAAGTAGGGATGGGCATGAACTGCATTTCTGCGGTTTGATTAGTGGTTCATGGCTGAACAACAAACCGAACCATGAACCTACACAAACAGATATGCTGGTTCACAAACCGAACCCATTCATGTAGTTTTGTGAGCCATTTTTAAAAAAGATTTTATTAAAGTCAAGGACAACATACAGAATATCAGCATATAAAATCTTCTGTGAGCCATTTAAAGTTTAAACCCCTGCTTTCTGCTCCTCACAAAGAGCAGAAAGCAGGAGTTAAAATGGTTTTGAGCTTCGAAGTGGTGGAGAGCATAACCATAAGGTTAAATGGCTCCATTTAATCCTCTGGTTCTGCTTCCATCATCAAAGCAGTGGGGAGCAGATCAGTGGGGTTTAAATGGCTGGTAGCCATTTAAACCTAACAGCTGAGCGGCTGACCCTGCTGCTCAGCTATTAGGTTTAAATGTTTCCTAGCCATTTAACCCTCTGGTTTTGCTCCTCACCACTTCAAAGTTGGGAGAGCAAAACCAGTGTGTTAAATATGGGGGGTGAAGTGCCTCCCAGGGGTCATTTCACCCCCTCCTCACAGCTTTCCCCAGCCAGCAAAATGGAAGGGGTGAAGTGCCTCCCAAAACAGAAGGGGTGAAGAGCCCTGGGAAGGGACCTCACTCTTACCTTTCTGCTGGCCAGAGTGTGCATGTAATAAAAGTTTTGTTTTTCTCCCCACAAAATTTATGCTGTTATTTGAACACAGGGGCTGCAATCACACACACTAACTAATCCACTTTCAATCCACTTTCAATGCACTTTCCAACTGGATTTTGCCAGTTCACACAGTAAAATACAGCTGGAAAGTGGATTGAAAGTGGATTATTTAGTGTGTGTGACCTCAACCTAGGTTTTGCAGGGCTGCTTCCAAGATTATTTGTAGACCTCCAGTTCCTCCTCCAAAATCTCCTTTCTTAGCAAAACTATTGAAATCCTGTCTGTCCTGCCACTCCAGGGATGTCTGATGACACCCTACACCATCTATTGTAAACATTCTAGATTGGAGTCATGTAACCCTGTGTCCTGTGTTTGACTAGAGTCAAAGGACTTACTTCCATTACCTTTGCTAGATTTTGAGTTGAGAAGCTCTATATTCACTATGAAATTTAAAATTGTCTAGGCATTATGCACAGAACAGTTTTTTATTGCATTGATCCTTCCCATATTTCTTATTTTGCAGTCTTCCTTAAGTTGAAACTCTAAGATGACAGGGAAATGAAATACAAGATAGGATATAATAAGCTGGAAAATAGATTTTTCGTATGGGAAGAGTTCTTGCCGCTCTTCTTGGAGTTTCATCAAATCTCACATTGGCCTGCTAACCTTGGTGCTATTAAAATACATACATACATAAAAAAGAAGCAAGACATTTAAATGTCAGATGTTTGCTCATGTTTTTTTGTGTCGTCCGAATATACAGACTATACAAAATACTCATCTAAGTGAATTATGGGTCTGAGCTCCAAGGAAAATAGAAATCTGCTACTGAAGGCAGACACCATTGAGGTACTCTTTCAAGAGTGTTACTTTAAAATAAGACAGAGACTATTTGGAGCAAATTACTCCACTACTTTATTGTGCTCCTCCATATATAGTCAAGTTCCATAGTCACCCAATAGCTCACTTGTTTTCTTCTGGCTGACACTTTGATTACTCTAAGAATTAAATGTGGATCATCATTGTTTTCTATTCGTCATGCTACCTTGCCTATTGTTCAATCAGATTTCTTTCAAAATCAGTTTTCTTTTATCCTTATTACAGTCCTTTTATTTTTCTTTTAGGTATTTTTTCTCTGCTTGTGAGGTCTGCTTGTGAGGCATTTTTTTCCTCTGCTTGTTTTAACTGATTCTTGTTCTTGGAACACAAGCATGTCACTCTATAACCTGATGGCATACAAGTTTGCATTTCATCAACAGACAATGTGAATGGATTCAGGAGACCATTTTATTATAGTAATCATCCATGGAACTTTGTGAAAATGAGTGTGGGTTGTGGATTTCATGAACACCCCCCATTCCTGGGATCAGTCACTGGGTGACTGTGATATGGCATGAAAGTCAAGGCCAAGACTTCCATTGCAGATTACTGACTGCAGATTGCATCTATTCTCTTCACCTATTCTTCAGCTCTCTTGCTGTGGACCAAAAATAGCTACTGCACTTTCCCTTTCATAGAGAACATCATCACAGATAAGGATATCACACTCATCAGCAGACTCTTTCTTCATAGATGGACATATGCTGCTGCCTTGAACAAAGTCAGACCATTCATCTATCATGGTCACTATTGTCTGCTATGACTAGCAGAGGCTCTCCAGGGTCTCAGACAGGCCCTTCATCTGATTCTTTAACTGGAAATGCTAGAGATTGAACCTGGGACCTTCTGCATGCAAAGAAAATGCCCTGCCACTGACACACACACCCAGTCATGTAAGTCACCTTTCCTAAAGCATCCTTTGAATTCATTCTTGGTATTTAAAGCCAAATCAAATATTTTCAGCTCTCATAAATATAATGAGTATCCCTGTGGGGATTTCATTGAAAGAAAAATGTTATTAATATACTGAGTAGCTACAATAAATGTGCTCATTTCCAAAATCACTAAAGTCTAGGCTTGCCAGTTCCCCTGGTGCAAATGGGGGTTCCTCCCCCCTGCTAGTCGCCCGACAATGATCAGCTGGTTGGCGGGGGAACTTACCAGGGGAAAGAGAAAGGCCCAGGTGACATCACTGGTAATGTGGAGGGTGCCCGCCCACCCAGCGGTTTGAAAGCCAAGTAACTACCTATCGGCGAGTAGATAAATGGGTACCCACCCTTAGTAGGGTGGGGGGCACCCTCCTCCTCCCATGGAGGTGTGTGTGGAGAAACAGCGGCGGCAGCGGCGACGGCAAGAACAGCGGCTACAGCGGAGCAGCAGCGGCAGACGATTGGAGGAGGAGGAGGCGGTGCAACGCTGAAGGTGGCAAGCGGCGGCAGCAGAGCCAGAAGGGGACTGATCCCTGGTGGCCAGCAGCGGAAGAGCAGTGCAGCTGTCATCGACGGAGGATGGAGGCGCAGTGACGTCATCTGGAGGTGCGCGGAGCTGGAAGGACACAGTCGGGCTGAGGACAACGTCGCCGGCGATCCATCCATCCGCCTGTCTGCCTAAGCACTGGGACATCTCACAGCCGAAAGAAGAAGCCGAGCCGGGAAAAAGTGAACGACACCGAGCCTCCACCAGGGTGCCGGTAGGCAGCCCCTCCCTTGAACTGATGTGGCCATAGTTAGGGTTGATATAGGTGACTAGCACCCAAGAATTGTAAACCGCCCAGAGACCCCTACGGGGGTTAGGGCGGTATATCAAGTCGAATGATAAATAAATAAAAAAAATAAATCACTTCTGGTGTGCACAGGAAGTTATGTCATCACACAGACAACATCCAGGTGATGTTCTGGTATTTGGGTAAAATATGATAGAAACCATTTTCACCATAGAACTTTTGCACAAATTGCCCATATTGCCAAGACATTGCAGCTTGATGACATCACTTCCTATGCGCACCAGAAGTGATGTCTCCATGTCACCTGAGCCTTCCTTGGTACTCCTGGTGAGTCCCTCCATCCCCCACTGGTTGTCAAGAGGGACCTGGCATCCTACTGAAGCCCCTAGAGTACTGTGTTCAAATCAGATCAGGTGGACACTAACATTAATAATTCAAGCTTCAGAATAAAGACTGGAACAATCGCACAGGGCCCATTACTCAATTAATCATTGCATAATTATGTGTCCAAGTCTACAGTCCCTCTCCATACCAATCCAGAAAAAAGCTGCCTTCTTTTGAGTTAAGAATTCAATTTTGCATGAAAAATCTATGTATAAAATTCATGTTTCTCAGAATATTGTTTCCATATCTTCTCAACATCATGTTTCTATAGCTTATTTGAGAACAACATGCCACATTGCTGGGAAACACAACTAAGGAGATGAGAAATCGAAGAGGTACCCTGCTGGATCAGACCAATGGTCCATGTATCTCAGTATCTGTTTCCCACACTCGACAACCAGAAGGCCCACAAGTAGGGGTATAGTGAAAAACATCCTTCCCTATTATTTCCCCCAAGGATAAGGTTGCCAATCTCCACATGTGCCTGGAGATCTCCCAAAATTATAGCTGATCTCCAGACTGCAGAGATAATTTCCTCTGGAGAAAATGGGTACTTTGGAGGGCAGACTGTATGTCCCACCTCTCCTGAAACCCTGCCCTCCACAGGCTCCATCACCAAGTATCCAGGAATTTCCCGACTCAGAGTTGGCAACCCTACCCTAGGAACTGGCATTCAATGGTATACGGCTCCTGAACAAAGAGTTTCCATTTAGCCATCATTGCTAACAGTCATTAACAGAATCCTCCATGAATTTCTCTAATCGTCCGTCTCAGCTGGTGGCTATCACAACATCCTGTGATGGTGAGTTCCACACATTCTAATGTATTTCAGCTTCACCGAGTGTTTCTGAGTACAGATATTCTGGGAGACAAAGCAACACTGTCTCCTCTATTGCTGTTTCCTTCCAATTTTAAGCAGTCTTTATTTTTTATTTTGTATTTAAAAGTAAACACAATACTATCAACAGCAACCCTGTTAGTATTTCAAAGAAATCCCATTTCCTTTTCAAAGTCCATTTTTTGTTGTTGTTTTTTTCATGTATTAGCCTATTAGTTTCACATGACAGGGAAAAAATCCTGAACACCACCACACCTGCTTTTCAGAAGTTAATGAGAAGCCGGAGTATCAGTGCAAAGTGTAGAATTAATTTTCTTTGTTAACAGAGAAAAGGTATAAGGATTAGGTAACAAAACTGCAATCTAAATATCTATTATTGGAATGGTAAATGGGGACTTAACCAAGATTACAATCCGTTAAGACCCTGAATAACAGTCCTTCACTGCACATATAAGTATGAAAAGCTTGACTCAGACTAAAGCAAAAACTTCATAGTTTTTTAAGGAAAGGAAAGCAGCGGACAGAATAACAATGTGATCTCTAAAGCTAGCGCTTTCAAAGCTGTTTGAAGACTGAGGAGACAGCCTGTCCTGGATGGGAAGGAGCAGGTTCAGAGCTCGAGGGTGCTGCTAGACTCTGGCCTATAGTTAGAGGTTCAGGTCTCCTCCATAGCGCACAGTGCCTTGTATTAGTTTGAGCTGACATGCCAGCTATGGCTGCTGCTTAGAAGGCCAGGCTAACCCAGGCTCGAATCACTTCCAGGCTACAATACTATAAAGCACTGGTTGCGTTCAGAAACGGCGTTTCAGCCGGCATAAACTGTACCGGTTGGAACCGGTGCAGTTTATGCTGGCTGAAACCCGATCACACTTACCTCCATTTTGCGGCTCCCATAGGTGTATGCCCGCTCACACGCTGCGGGTGTTGGCGTTGTTTTGTTTTTTTTTAAAAAAAAAAAAAACAATTTGAGCATGCGCATAGGCAGCCATTCACAGAATGGCGATCTTTGCGCATGCTCAAAACACATTACATTTAAACTTTAAAGGTAAGGACTTACCTTTAAAGTTTAAAGACCAAACTGGCCTCCCTGAAGTCCTGGACTCCTCCGGATAGTTAAAGTAAGGGCTTTTTTTTTTTTTTAACAAACGCTCAGGGCGAAGCTTCGCCCAAGCGCATATCACTCAGTTTTTTTAAAAAATGGCGGGGGAAAACGGAAGCCTCAGGCTTCCAACAGAAATGGCTAGACACCAGTGGAGAGCGATCAGACGAAGGGTTACATCGAAAGCAACCGTTGCACTCAGTATACCACCACTTGGGGACCTAGTGGCAGAGTGCAACGGTTTAAAGGGATTTACAACGGTTAGGGACGGGAGGCAGATGTTCGCCATCTGAACGCTGGTAAGTACACTGGTTGGAACCGGCACCTATACTATTGTAAATCCCCCGTCTGAACACACCCTGTGTAGTAAATTGATGCTTCATCCCAGGTATCTGTGTAAACACTGACAATTTTGCAAGGAGAATTCTGAGTCTGTAAATACTCAAGGGATGAACAACATGTTCAGGCTTAAGAACCCATGCTTTCTCCCCTTCTTTTCTTTCTAAATTCCCTCCAAATTCCAGTCTTCAGTAGGATGGCAATTCATATGTTAATACAGACAGAGCTCTTCTTTGCCAGGGAAAGCCGCATGCATTCATTAGATGTTACCAGAATCTTCTAGGGGTTTTGTTGTTACTGTCCTTGTTGTTGTTGTTTGAAGCCAGTGATCTTTCCACTAGGTAAAATAAAGGAGTAGTCTGTCAACTTTCTAGGGGAATCTCTTCCCTTTGCGGCAGTCACAGACTGGACCAACAAGGGTTAAGACATGAATGGAACCAACAGGGGGTAAGACATGCAGACATGTAGGATAACATCAGAGCACATGGTCAGAAAGGAAAAGGCCACCAAAAGACTGAGGGGAAAAATATGAGCAAAGCCTGAAGAAGAAATCTTTACAACCATTCTGCATATCTCCTTACCATCATGGAAGCTTTCCATTTGGGGAAGAAGGATTCATTGAATAACCATTTTGTTTTTGTTTGCTCTGATATTGTTATTCTATTGTTACTCAACTGTATGTTTGCGTTTCTTTTGTAATAAGTAATGGAAAATTGCTGCAAACGTGCATACAAATTGATGACAATAACATAAACACTAAACTTGTGATGCTCTGATGTTGTTTTAATTCTTGTTTCCAGCAGTGCAGTGCCAACCCAACACAGTGGTGGCGTGGAGACGAGCGGATTACGAACCTCTCGAGTAACACCGTTCATTTCGATACAAGTCTTTGTCAAAAATCTCAATCTTGTCCAATGTAAGTTTACCTTTGAGACTGCTTGTCCGATGTAAGTTTACCTTTGATACTGTATGCTGTAAGCCACTGAGGAAGCATTTTGGATTTAGAATTTCCATTTTGTGAAGAGTAATATATGAAGACCATGGAAGATTGAGATTTTTGACAAAGACTTGTATCGAAACGAACGGGGCAACGGGGCTGTTTGGAGTCCCATTGCCAGAGCGACGCAGAGCATCACATCCTGGCGACGGCGGGTGCACCGCGTATTGCCGTCCCCTGTGGCACGCATCCTGCCAGGAAATACATTTCCCCCGCCGGCATTTGGTAAGCCTAGTCTGGATGCAGGTCAACACCTCTACCTAGTGGCCTGCTGGTGGCAGTGAGGAGAAATCCTACATGTCCTCCTGGGGAGGGGAGAATAAAGCAAGAGATGAGAACTTGCTCAGGTCCAGTAGTTTGAGACTTGGACCAGCTGAGTGAATTCTCCATCCTGTGTGGTGGAGCATGGTGCTGTGGGTCCCATTTTACCACACACTTTGTGTGAGGCTGCCTTTGAAAACCACACAGAAAATCCAGCTGTTCTAAAATGTGATGGCCAGACTATTATCAGGGGCTAGATACAGGGATCATATAAATCTATGCAAAAAGAGCTGCACTGACTTCCTATATGTTTCTGGGTACACTTCAAAGAACTGATTGTTAACTTTGACATTATAAACTTGGGGCTAGGTTACTTGAAGGATCACCTCCTCCCTACCCTGGCCTAGATAGCCCAGGCTAGTCTGATCTTGTCAGATCTCAGAAGCTAAGCAGGGTTGGCCTTGGCTAGTATTTGAAAGGGAGACCTCCAAGGAATACCAGGTCATAACACTGAGGCAGGCAATAGCAAACCTCCTCTGAAACATCTCTTGCCTTAAAAACATGTATAGCCCAAGTGGTTGCCAGAAAATCTTAGAATCTCCTGGCTATTCTACACATAATGCCATATGACAACAACGACAATGATGATTACCTCCTCTCTTATGGTCTAGCCAACCAGTTAAGATCCTCCTCTCAAGCACTGTTCTCTGTGCCCTCACCTGCTTTTTACACTTCCCCTTGAGGCTCACCTGATACCTACCTTACATTCTTTTAGGCACCAAGAGCACAACAGCAACAACATTGTATCTGTGCTTTTAATTAAGGAGATCTTTATCAGCTGTTTTTATGGCCTGGTTCTAGTGTACACCAAGACCAAGCTGTCAGGAGTGACTCCAGATTTCATGGCCTCCATGACAACAATGGGCCTGTCCCAAGTACTTTCTGGCCCCACACATTTTTAGCAGGGCACACACTGGATTTGTTCTACTATGTTTATGGGGAGGGTGACTGGGTCCTTGTCATGGACAGATAATTACCTGATAGAGTTTAGAGTCTCTGCTTCCTCTTCCCTCCACGGGTTGGCAGACCGAATAAGATGGTCCACCCCAGGCACTTGATGGATCCCGATGGCTTCCTGACTGAGCCTGGGGATTTCCCCACCTTGTATGCTGATGATTCTGTTGATGCCCTGACTGGTCTCTGAAATAGGGAGATGGCTCAGGCTATTGATACAATCACCCTGAGCACCTTCCCCCTTCCTCCAGCAGACCCGAACAGTATCCCTGGTTTACAGGGGAATTGATTGCCAGGAGGGATGACAGCTAGAGTGTTCCTGGGAGAAAATTCCCAGTGACACTTACTGAACGGGGCCTTTTCAGAGGCAGGCGCAACCCCACAATTATGGAACTTATAAATTACTGGTTTTAACTAGTGATTTTTGCATATTTTGTTTTTTATTATTTACATTGTAAGCTGCTTTGAGTTCCTATAAGGTAAAAAGGCAGGAAATAAATCTTTTAAATAAAACAATAATTTAAATATTGTTTATGAGTACTGTTTTAGGCTGTTTTGCTGCTCTATAATCTGGCTGTTTTAATGCCTCTTTTATGACTATTTGTGGTTGATTATGTTATGTTTTTAAATTAATTTTATTGGTTTACTTTGCAAGCCTCCTTGAGCAGGTCTCTGGAGAGAAGGATTTTTTTAAAAAAGAAATATACCTAGAATCAGCCCAATTTGGCCAGTTCTGGTTCTCCCCTTCCCAGAATGGGACCAATATCTTTGTTTGCAATGGTCTCTTGTTTTATCATTCCAGTATCACATTGGTAGATTCCATCACCAAACCTTCATTTTTACTATCCCGTGAAACATAAGTCACATTATAATACCTGCTGTGAAAGGCTATAATATCTATATACTAATATTGGAGTTGGCCAAATCTGAGGATATTTAAATTCAGTGACTGGAGCTGTGAACAGGCAAGGCAGATTTTTCTACAAGCCTGAAAAGGGGCCCAGGTGTGCAGAAAAATGTGAAATCTAAAAAAGTACATAGAGGGGGGTTAAAAAACCTGAAAATGATAAAAGAGCACCTGTCGCTTTAGCAACAGATTCCCTCAGTGTTACCACCAATGGTCTGCCTTGTTGTTTGGGAAAATTAGCTATGCAGCAGGGGAGACCAGAGGGGTACAGGGACTGCACACCAATTGTATACCAGGGTCTGGTACAGTAGGAAGGCTCCAGATTTGAAGAGTAAATTAAATAGTTTTTATTTTAAAGTTTCCCTAATCACACTAAGCATTCAAAAAGAGCAAGCAATACTAACAAGGCAGAGGTGATTGATAGCGAATAGAGGGGTCAATTATGGGGTAATAATACCTGTCCAGACAATGCAGAAGTCCTTGAAGAGAATAGCACCAAAGGTCAGCATAATACACTATGGAAAGGCCCCAGAGAAAGAAAGAGAGAGTGTGTGTGTGTGGGGGGGTGCGTGGCCAGATATAGACCTTGAAGAGAACAATGCTGACCAATAGGAGGTCTTGAGGGGCTTGTCTCAGGTGAAGACAAAAGATTACCTGGGCCAATCACAGGTTCCATGGGATGTGGCATCAGGAGGAGCCAGACCTAGGTGTGACCAATGAGGTCTCAGAGGGGCAGAGTCTGGATTCATAATAGCTATGATGGGATTATTGGAGATGGCTGAATGAGTTTGATGATCACTAATCTGCCAAGGCAGATTGAATAGATTCAATCAAAAGACAAAAGGTGGGAGATGAGTCCCTGATTAGCATCAGGAAGGATTGCTAAACATTTGAATGTATGATTGGTTTATCTTGGTATCCTAAGGGAAGGAGTAGGAAAGACAGTTGAGAAGACAAAGGATTTTTACACAGAAATAGGTGCACACGAAAGAGCTGGGTGAAGTTCTGGAGACAGAAGGCTGTTCGCCAGGTGGCTACTGAATAGCTTAATGAAAATGCAGAAAATGTTCCTGGTGGAACTCATTATTTTATATGCATACCTTTCTGGGTGGGGGAACTGGAGGTTTGCTCTGTGGGCTGCCTTATGCCACCTGAAAATGGAGAGCCTTCTTCCAGAGCTATGGCTTGCTCTGTGTTTCAGAACCAGGAGTGTCTTCCTTAGCCTGAGTTTGCGGGTCTCTGGCTCAGGTTAAAAAGTGGGGTGCCCCTGCTGTTGAGACTACCCTAGAATAAGGCAGCACCTCTGGGCTACATTCAGTGGCTGTTGCTAGGCAATGTCAGATTCCAGGCTGGGTTTCTGTGAGTAAAAAGGCAGAGGGAGAGGGCAGGGCCCTTTTCAGACCTATTCTGGCTTTTGAGGGAGGGAAAAAATGTAGAAAAATAGGTGCAAGGTGAAAAAATATTTATTTAGTACTTGTAGATCCCTATACATTTCACAGTTTGCTTTGTCAGGGGATCATTTCCAAAGTTATTCACTTTCCACCTTGAGCAGTACTTTGGAAATGATCCCCTAGTGAAGTGAATTGTGAAATGTGTAGGTAACCAGAAGTACTAAACAAAAATATTTATTTATTTTGCCTTGTACCTGTTTTTCTATATTTTTTCTGCCTACTGGTATGGCCATTCTTGTTTTCTTCGCTTTTGAGGAAAGAATTACTAAGGCCAGTCCGGATTAGGGTCACTAGTTTCCCAGAGATTTTGTGATGGAGTCTGTAGATGACAGGGTTTGGGTTCCAAGGGGAAAAATCTCTGCCATCTGGAGTTCAGCTGTAATTCTGTGAGATCTCCAGGTCCCAACTGGACACTGGAAACCCTAGGCCTGGAAACAATCTCTGGGAGACTTGATACTCCCAATTTGTTATGACTCAGCTAGGCCTGGCTGCTTGCTACTGTTCAACAGCAGCCTCCCTATGAAAGCCAGTGTGCTGTAGTGGTTAGAAATTCTGAGCAGGGTCTGGGAGACCCAGGTTTGAATCCCCATCTTGCTGTGAAAGCTCACTGGGTGATGTTGACAGTCACATATTTTCAGCCTAACCTACCTCACAAGCAGGGTTCCCACTAACATGCATATTTGCATAAATGCACACAGATTTCTACCCCTACAAGCATGGCTAGTCATCATAAATGCGGGGGTGCTTTCTCTGCTCAGCTGGTGCCTGTGAATGGTTCTGTCAGAGCTGTTCTTGAAATAAGCAGTTTCTGTCAGGTCTCTCTTAGCCCTACCTACCTCACAGAGTGTCTGTTGTGGGGAGGGTGAGGAGTTTGTAAGCCGCACTGAGTGAAGGGCAGGGTATAAATCCAATCTTCTTCTGGCAGGGACCTTCAGCAGGCCCATTGGGGGAGGCAGGAGGAGTGCACAGCCTGAGCCTGCCATCCAAGGGCCTATAGCACACCCATCAGGGAGAGGAGGGGGCATGTGGCCTGGCCCTAGAAGGCAGCAGGGACCTCCAGCAGGCCTGTCAAGGGAGGTGGGAGTGGGCACATAGCCAGAGCCCAGTTTCCAAGGCCTTCCAGCAGGGATGCCAGCCTCCAGGTGGGACCTGGGGAGAGGATCCCCCCAAATTACAACAACTCAACTACAGAGAGATCAGTTCCCCTGGATTAAATGGATGTTTGGAGGGTGGACTCTGGCATTCTACCCCACTGAGGTCCCTGTCTTCCCCAGGCTCCATCCCCAAATCTCCTGGAGTTCCCCAACCTGAATCTGGCAACCTATTCCTCCACACATACACACCTGTGGCCAGGGGGGAAATGGCAACCCTAAGCTAGTGAAGGAGGGGGCAAAGAATTCACCCCACATGAGGGGGGTGGAGGAAGAGGATTTGGCTTTCTTTGTGGCTCATCCAAATTATAGATATATTTTTCAGGAACCCAAGGATCCAGCACCTTAGATTCCTACCTGTGCTGCCACCCTCCCTGCCCCCAGTCTCCCTTCCAAGCAAAGAGGCATACAGAAACTCAGACAGATCAGGCTGGCTCATGCTTTTATTTTCACACTCTTCCTTTTTTTGAATGGACCTGCCCTGGATATTTGTCTCCTTCACCCCAGGTGTGGATGACTGCTGACAGCGGCTTTGTAATGGGGGTGTCTCTGGAATCACCCAGCCCAGCTTAATTGCCATCTGCTGCCCGCCACAACAAGCAACTTGCAGCTTTGCCATCCTTGGGCACAATGAGTTTTCCTCTCTCTCCAATCTTGGTTCTCATTCACCCTTCTATCGTGATGGTTTTCATAAACACATGCTTCATTTAGGGAAATCCCAGCCTCCTCTCCTCTCTGTGTCTCTTTTTAAAGTCTGCAAGACTGCCCAGCCAGATTCTGGTGGCCTTGTTCAGTGTGGAAGGGAATTGCTTAATTAGATGCACAGGTTAGTGTTTCAAGGCTGGCAATTTTTGTGTAATGAGTTTCCTGTTCCTATTCTCAGGCTGTGGTAAAGTAATCAGTGGACTGCCTGTTGCATTGAGTGTTTACAATGGAAGTGAAGGTAAGGCTGTCTTTTGCTTAGCCATCTGGGAAGGGGTATGACTCAGTACATGAATGGAACACCTCACACAACAAAACTGAAAAGTACTGAGACTTACTAGTGATTTCAGCTCTCATACTTTATTTCCAGTGAAGAAGAAGACAAAAACTACCCGGCTCGCAGGCCGGTTTATATGTGCAACAATCCCACACCCCCACACTTGTGATAGGCTATTTACAGTGGCCGAGAGTTCCATGGGCTCTTGGCCGGTAGCCTAGCCCTCTGATTGGTGCGGGCTAGGATCCGCTTGGGCCATTTTCTCTGAGACAGAAGCTCGGGCTCTTCGCATGACCACGTGGAGAGCTCATCTCGCACGTGGTTGAAGATGGATACATTACAAAAACTATGGAGCAAGCATGCATAATCTGTACTGCCATGATGTATGCATAGAATTGCAGGCTGACTTTGCAGCTTCCAGAATAATGCCTGGCCATCTTACTCCATCATATTGCATCACTATTTCCAAAGCCTTATGATGACATTGGAGAGGACTGCAGTTACTACATCCTACCTTCCAAGGCTAAGTATGCTAACATTATCCCCCACTGAAGTTCCTCCCTTCTCAAACCCCACCTTCCTTGGGGTCCACCCACAAAATCTCTAGGTATTTCCCCACCTGCAGCTGGCAACCCTAGCACCAGTACTGGATGGGTAATTGGAGAGATCCTCTGTCTTCCTGTAGTTCACTGATTCTTGAACCATATCAAGAGTTCAATTTCTGTCACCATCTGCTGGCTTCATCCCATTTTGCCATTCTTGATCCTTCTTTAAGCTTAGTTAGAACCAAGGGAATTTGGCTTATGTTTGACTAATTCCATTTTATATGTTGTTGCCAAGAAAGGAGTCACTTAGTCAGTCAGTCAAAACCTTCATTGGCATAGATTAAAAAAGAACAAAAAAGCATCGTACAAACCACAGATTTTAAATATACAATGACAATCATCCCTCCAGAGCTTTAAAGAAAGGAGTCTTGACTATGAAATCATGGTAATCTTGGCAATTAAGGAGAGAGGCGGCATTTGAGTACTTTCTGAAAACAAAAGGTGATGAATGGACAGTATAGGTTTTTCTGTTGTACTGTATTCTGTTCTTTGAGCTCCAAGCTTGCACTAGTTTAAGCTGCTACAGTTCTTGTTGGTAAATCAATGAGAGCTAATTTTAAAAGAAGCTACTTTGAGGCACTGAGTCTATGTAGTCCAAACACAGAGGTGGAATTTGGAGACTTATGGTAGTAATTTTAAAAAAAACCAATGTATGTGTGTATAGAAATATTGTTTCTAAATTCTCATGCCTTCTTCCTGTGATGACATTCTGTGTGTCTTTTTCCTGCTGCAGGCCAGATGGCCTAGTGTGATTTCTGTCACTTGACCAGATGGCTGAACCATCAAATAGCCATGCCATATAATCATGCTAGATACTCACATTCCTAAACACCTCTCTGCCGAGGGCCAGACTTGAAGGCTCCTCTTGTATGGCCTACATAGGCCATGTCACGGAAGCAATGGAGAAAGCTGGAAGTTGGATCACCTGACTGCAGGCAGGGCCTCTAACTTCTTAGCCAATCCCCACACACCTGATGTTGGCAGCTATGGCAACCAGAAATTGGGCACACAACCCTGCTGCTCGTGATTGGCTGATGGCCACAGCTGATGGTGGGGTATAAATGAAGTTAATAATAAATATAACTGCTGGTATTCGGACTGCCATTTCCTTAAATGGTAGAGTGCCCCCTGCAACATTCCATGCACAATGACATCACTTCCTGGTTATGTCATTGCAGCATGCACGTGTTGAAGAGATCCTGGAGAAGAAGGAAGAGGAGGAGGAGGAAGAGATTGGATTTATACCCTGCCCTTCACTCAGAGTCTCAGAGCAAGTTACAAACTCCTTTCTCTTCCCCTCCCCACAACAGACACCCTGTGAGGTAGGTAGGGCTGAGAGAGCTCTGACAGAAACTGTTCTTTTTCAAGAACACCTCTGCCACAATTATGGCTTGGCCAAGGTCATCCAGCAGCTGCGAGTGAAGGAGTGGGGGATCAAACCCAGTTCTCCCAGATTAGAGTCCACACACTTAACCACTACACCAAACTGGGACACACACACCCCACTGGCATCAATATAAGAGCGGGCAACCCTGGATGGGAGGCAGATAAAAGTTGGTTGGTGAATGAGAAGGAAAGAATGAGGCAGGGGACTGTGGCCCCCACACATCTGGGGCACAGTTATCCTAGGCAGAGGTTGCTGAGGGGGACAGGGAAAGCTTAAGACAGAGGGGCAGACAAAGGTAGATTGGCTGTTGGGTGGGAGAGAGATAGGGTTATCAACTCCAGGTTAGGAAATACCTGGAGATTTTGAGGTGGAGCCTGGGGAGGGTGGGGTTTGAGGAGGTGAGGGACCTCAGAAGGGTATAATACCATAGGCTTCACCCTCCATTTCCTCCATGGAAACTAGGGTTGCAGGCCTCCAGGTGAGGTCTGGAGAAAATGACTGCTTTGGATTGTGGACTCTATGGAATTATACCCTGCTGGGGTAATTTTCCTCCCCAAACCTCACCCTCCCAAGGCTCCACCCCCAAATCTCCAGGGATTTCCCAACCTGGAGATGACAACACTAAGGGGGAACTGATCTCTGTAGTTGGGAAATATGTTGTGATTCCAGAAGATCTCCAGGCCCCAACTGGATGGGCAACCCTAGAAGGAGTGAAGGAAGCAGTAAAAGGGGAGAGCATATGGGGACTTTCAGGAAAGAGAAAGAGGAAATAATGCCAGAGGGGAGAATGAGATGCCTCCCACAAGTCCTTGCAGGTTTCTGCTTGTTATGTCCAATTTTGAAATGGGCACTGGGCAGTATAGTATGGATCAAAAAAAAATCCACACAATGTGTCCAAGGACAGATGGAAATTTTTTATGATCCTCAAACCCTCAAAATAATAGAAGCAACATCTATAGCTTTAATAGATGAAAGCCTGATGAGAACTCACCAGACTACATTCTGCAATCGCAGTGACCATTTTAGGGGTTGCTGGTAGCCACAATAATATTATTGAACTTTTCAAGCATTGTTTTCTGTCAGTCAAAGGAGGGGGGTCGGAGAAAAAAGTGAAAGAAGGAAGCTAAGAAGGGGAGCACAAAAAGGGGAGATAAGAAGGTGAAGTTGAAGATGGCATGAAAACTGAAAAGGGACATTAGGTGGGTGGAAAAACAACAAAATGAGAGAAGCTGCTAGAGAAGAAAAGAATGCTGAAGACTGGGATGACAGAATCCGTAGCTAACAACTTTTTGCTCAGGGGGCCCATGTTTTTCTCAGGGGGCCCACCACCAATGTTCCCTCTAAGCTGTGGAGTTTTGTGAGCAAAACAGTCAGCCCCCCCAAAGCCTAAAGGTGCAACCCCTTTTCTTTCTTTTAACAGCAAGGATTCTGTGCCACTAAAAGTTGGGTGAGCCGTGGAAAGGTAACTTTTTGAGTCTCCAGGCTACGAAAAACTACATCTAAGAAGGTCTGCCTCTTAAGCAGCTCTCTTATGTACAGCAACAAACAATGATAGGGCCGACTATCTCATGACTCAAGTTCAGCCAGCGTTCATGCTGGAAGTCTGTCTGACACAAGACACACGGGCTGCAGCATCGGAGGAGCGAGTGAAGAGCAGCTTCTATGTCACACCAGCCGGCGGGCACAGGCAAGTGGAGGGTGGGGCTGCCTTCCTGTATGGCTAGCGTTTTTATCCTTCCTTGCTTCAAAGGGCCCAAGGCAGCATCCTTCCCCTTGCCCCACTAGGCGGAGAGAGTCTGACTGGCCCAAGATTACTCAGCGAACGTTCTTGGCTGAATGGCGATTTGAACCCGGATCTGGGTCCTAGTCCAACAGGCTAACTTGCATCTCACTGAGTCCTCTTCTGTCTTAATTTAAGAAAGGATTCTTCCAGCCAGGTTACAGGACAGACACATATTTGGAACAGAACTAAAGCATGGCTTAATTTGCCTTAACTCTTAAACTCAGACTAGGCCCATTCAACTGACTAACACTTTGGGAGATTTTTTTAAAAAAAATCAGAAAAGCAGGATGGAATGTTCAAATAAAATAAACAGATGGATAGGCTGAGGCAGCACTTGTTAAGTGTTAACCTATGTACAAAGAGTGGTTTCTTCCCCACTGCATCAGCATAGCTAGGTCCCATCTGTCTGAGGTGCTAAATAAATCTTAATTTTGAAAACAACTAACTGCTGGAGTGTTTTATTTATCAAAAATACATTTGGGTATTCAAAGTGCAGGACACAGGACATCATTGACAGACATTAAGGGCAGAGCTCAGATTAATTGGAGACTGCAAGCACCAGAATCCATTTTTAGTGCTAAGGTTCAGAGTGAGCTCATGAGGGAATTCAACTGAATACTAAAAAAGAGGAAGTATCTGAGCATGTGCAAAGTACCCGGAATAAATACAAGTACCTCCCATCTATCTGTGGTTGGAGGCGGAATTCTTCCAGAAGGCTGCTCCATATAGGCGCATCGACAGCCCCTTAAATGTATGAACTGACCCCATGAGCAAGCATTGCCCTTGTGGTGGCACAAACCCTATGGCTTTAGGCAAGGCCGGCCCCAGCTTATTTTGCACCCTAGGCAAGGATCCCTCCTCGTCCCCCCCCACTCCATATAGGCGCATCGACAGCCCCTTAAATGTATGAACTGACCCCATGAGCAAGCATTGCCCTTGTGGTGGCACAAGGCCTATGGCTTTAGGCAGGGCCGGCCCCAGCTTATTTTGCACCCTAGGCAAGGATCCCTTCTGG
>NW_015160250.1:173068-173209 GCF_001447785.1 Gekko japonicus
GAAAGGGTTAATAAAAGTGTGAGAGTTCCCTGTTTTCACTTCTAGAATATGGTTCTGGAGTGCCTGTAATGCATGCCACTGTTTTTTGCGGTACTATTGTGTGTTTAATGCCCGTTCCGGGCCGTTCCGGCTTTTACCCTG